>NW_027419248.1:0-90258 GCF_009905375.1 Apium graveolens
AAACAGAACCGGAGGGGGGTGGCGTCCCCGCGGCACCTCCGGCGTGAGGATGAGAAAGGGTTTTGAGGAGAAGAAGGGCAAAGTTGGGATTATACAGATATGTTTGTGAAGAGTACGTGTGTGCATGTAAGTATATGTGAGAGAGAGAGAGAGAGTATATCAGCTTGTAACCTGTAACCTTCCTTTTGTTCTACCTTTTATAGGCCTCCTACTAGGGTTTAGGGGTTTGTCCCTTTTCATCTGGACCGTAGGTTGGCCTTTTGGACTGTAGGGCATCTGGACGCCTGGGATGCGTCAGAGTACTATCAGATCTGGACCGTAAGAACGTCCTGGATTCCGGGTGCCTGGAAGGTGGTGATGTTGCCACGTGTCCTGGGCTCCCCAAGGTCAACGCTGAATCTGTCAGAGTACTATCAGATCCAGAGCGTAGGAACGTTCTGGATCTCGGGAACCTGGACGGTGGTGATGCCGCCACGTGTCCTGGGATCTTATGTTTGGGCCCTGGGCCTCTTCAATTGGGCCTGACTTATTATGGGCTATCAATGCCTATTACGGTGTTAGTTGCGACCCAGTTACTGACCGGGTCGCTGAGATCACTCTTCGGGGTGAATCTGAAGACATTATGTTACAAAAAACAGGCGGCTCAGGTTTCATGTCCGGTACACTCTCGCCCGCTATTTGTGATCTTGATCAGCTCAATACGCTTGCTGTTGCTGATTGGAAGTGTATCTCCGGCGAGGTCCCGGCGTGTCTGACGTCACTTTTCGGGCTTCAATTCATTGATCTTGCTGGGAATAATATAACAGGTGAGGTTCCGTCGGATATTGGAAAACTGAACAAGCTCACTTTTTTGATTTCTGGTAAAATCCCAGCGTCTATCGTTAACTTATGGAGTTTAAAACATCTTGATTTAAGTAATAATCGATTTTTTGGGGAGCTTCCGAATGATATCGGAAAGCTCAAGAGACTAAATCGATTATTATTGAGTCAAAATCAACTGACTGGATCCATTCCAAATTCGATAACTAATATTCGAAGTCTAGTAGACTTTGATTTGTCTATGAATCAAATATCCGGTTCCGTTCCATTTCAACTCGGTTCAATGCCAGTTCTCTCGTCTCTTAGTTTGAATAACAATTTATTATCCGGTCAAATACCGGCCACTTTGCTAAGTAGTTTCGGCTTAAATGTCGTTAATTTAAGTCGAAACTATTTTGATGGATTTTTACCTGATGTTTTTCATCCGAAAACTTATTTTTTATCTTTCGATGTATCATTCAACAACTTAAAAGGTACGATACCGCAAACAATAAGGTCAGCTATGTATTTCGGACACATGGATTTGAGCAACAATCATCTTTGTGGCTTGATTCCGGAAGGTTTGCCATTTGAGAAACTAGAAGCTTCTTGGTTTGAGAATAATGATTGTTTGTGTGGATCTCCGCTTCAAGATTGCAAGGGCTAGAAGAACAAGAACAATGGAGGGGCACTTAATATATTGGTTTGTTTAAACGGTGTTTGTTATAAATTGTTGTTTAATTTTGACATGTTATCTACGCAAACGGTTGCAGTTTGTGCGATTGTTTTATATGTTCTGCGTTTACAAGTGCATTTCTGGAATTCACTTCACATAAATAAATTTAAATCTGGATTATTTTGCATTTTAACTTGTACGTAGACTTCCAAAATATATCCAAGGACTTGAGTTATTTTGTCAATTTTGATATTTCATTTTCTAAATGCGATGATAAACATCATAATTCGCTACAAGTGAAATGGGTTGATTAGATGTACAAACGTTTGTTTGTTCGATTAAATTTGTTAAATTTTCTGACAAATAAGATGACATTTGACAAATATCGGTTCTGTAGTTTGTAGTTCGATTCAATTGATATATGCGATAATGGAGGTGAGTTGTTTATTTATGAATGAATAATTATATGAATATACGCAGTCTCATATTATTATAAAAAAAATTATTATTTATAAAATATTTTAAAAAATTTATAATAACATTTAGGATCTCCGGCATTTTCCTTAACGCTGTGTCTGGTTCAACGGAGGGGAGGGAAGGGGAGGAATTTTAATAGAGGGAAGGGGAGGGGAGGGAAAGGATATAATATTAATTCTATTTGGTTGAAGGAAGGCAGGGGAGGAGAATTAACTCATTTTTATGTTTGGTACAGGAGGGGAAGGGAGGCGTTTATAATTAAAATTACATATAAATCCTTTAGAATATATGTAAGTGTTAAGAAGGTGTAAGGTCATTTTTATCAATAAAATTTCTCACCTTCAAAAAACCCCAAATTGGGAGGAAACAAAATAAGACCTATAAGGGATTTTGGGCCCCTTCATTTCCCTCCCCTCCCCTCTAAAAATATGAACCAAACACATTTTTTATTATAGGAACCCTCCCCTCCCCTCCCCTCTATTTTCTTCCAACCAAACAGGGGCTAAAGTTTAAGTAAAATTTTAGTATCAATTCAAAACAAACATGAAAGCCTGATTGTTGCGTGCACCTGAAACAAGGAATCAAACATATCAAATTTTGAATTTTATATTGAAATTAACAATCTTCCAATATACCCCAAAATCGGAAGATGTAATTTTATGATTTTAAAAAAAAATTAACGGTGATAATTTATGGGACGGTATAATACGGTATAATATGATATAACGGTGATACCCATTTTTTGGGTAGAATTTATCGAAATACCCATTTTGAAAATACGTGACGGGAAATACTAATTCAAGTATGCATTTCTTAATTGAGTAACTGTTATGCAAGACATGTCTGTACATAACAAGACGAAGTCATCTCGACAATCATAAGGATAAGTTTTATGATAATCCTATTGTATTCTATTATTGTATTTCTTAATTCTATAAAAATGCTAATGGAAAAAGATCAATCTTGATCATGTCTCAGAGAGAAGTGTAGAAGTTTGGAGTTGAATAATGTTTTTCTAGGAAAAATGTTTTAAGTCAGATATCGACAAGTTAAAGATTAAGGAATATAGAGAGGTATGTCGAGAAGTCTAAAATGGCTTATAGAAAAGTCCCATGAAATATCGACAAGTAAATCTACATGTGGAGAACTGTAGTTATCAACAAGTCAAAAAGTACATATAGAGAACTACATATATCGAAAAGTCAAAAATTACATGTAGAGAACTAGAGATATAAAAAATCAAAATCATATGTAGAGAACTGGAGAACTCGACAAGTCATTTTTATGTATAGAGAACTAAAGACCTCGACAAGTAAAAAGCCTAGTAGAGAACTAGAGATATCGATAAGTCATTTTACTTATCGATATGTGACATCTCTACACAACAAAAGAGATCTCGACAAACAACCTCAGAATTCAGAATGCAAACAACTTGAATATCCAAAATTATCAGTAACAATTCTATCAATGAATTGAAAAGTCTGCAAATGTAACTTGAAGAATACAAGATCAAGGGTCAAGATGAACTGGACAAAAAAGGGTTACAGACCATGTAGATTTTAC
The DNA here is from genome assembly GCF_009905375.1 of Apium graveolens. Taxonomy (NCBI): domain Eukaryota; kingdom Viridiplantae; phylum Streptophyta; class Magnoliopsida; order Apiales; family Apiaceae; genus Apium; species Apium graveolens. Next base: position 3,515 of record NW_027419248.1, read on the forward strand.
ACAGATATGCTACACTAGAAATGTAAATAGACAAATGAGTTTTAGAAAATGTGTTAGTTTATTTTAGTGCAAGTTCTGTAAACCGTGCATGTTGATTAATAAAATGTCACGGATCCGTTGTTTAGTGGTAACAATCAGATCTAGAAAAACTTGTAATTCTCTCAAGAGAAGTAGCTGAAATTCTTACTTTCAAGAACACAGATTTGTAACAAGACAAATTTGATTTAATACAAATCAAGTGAGTTTTTGATAAAATTTCTTGTGTGTTTACATTAGACATTTGTCACTACAAATTAATCTACATGTTTAGTTCCACAAACCTAAAACACTCACAGTAAAATCAAGAAATCAAGAAAACACATTCACCCCCTTATGTATTGCATTTGATACCTAATATGTGATATTAGAGCAAAATCTGAAAGTAAACATATTATATCTTGGAAGTATGAGTGCATATAAACTTGGAAGTATCAAGATCCCTGTCTTTGACAAAGTGAACTACACCTTACGGAAGAAGAAGATGATGTTGTTTATCAAGATGGCCAATCCACTGTCTATTGATGTTCTTAAGCATGGACCCATTTATTCCTATAGTAAGGGTACCCTGAAGCAACAAATGGTAATATGGTCATTCCTAGATACTTTGCTCCTAAAGATCCATCTACATATACTGAACAAGAAAAGGAGAAAGTTTCACTTGACAGTAACTTGCAACTCATTCTCATTGAATCTCTTGATAAAGTGATGTACAACAACATTATCAACTGTGAGTCAGCTAAGTAGATATGGGAAAAGATAAAGATCTTGTGTGAATGTACTAAAGATGTAAGATCAAACCAAAGAAGGATTTTAGTATCACAATATGAGGGTTTTATGGCTAAACGTAAAGTACTTTGAAGTTGAGGAAGTTAACCTTAAATTCTTACTCACTCTTCCTGACCATTTGGAACAAAAGATCTCTGCAATAAAAAAAGGAAGAGATATAGGGAGAATAACTTTGGAAGTTTTGCATGGCATTCTCAAAACTTATGAGATGAAAATGATGCAAAGAAAGTCATTAAAAGTGAGTCAATGGCATGTGGTGGATGTATCAAGTGCCTTGATAGCCAATGACAAGAAAATGAGTGAAGATGAAATTGAACCACAGACTCAAGTTATTCAAGTTGTTGAGCAGAAGAACAAGGAACCTAAAAAATAAGTCATTCTGGAATTGGAAGAGGATGAGTACTATACTCTTGATGAGTTGGATGAAATGGACCAGTTTATGCCTTATCTAGCAAGAAAATTTCAAAAGTTAAGAAGCCTAAGTATTTCAAGGGTAAAGGTCAAACATCCTACAACAACAACTGGAAAGGAAATGTAACGCCCCCAAATCCGGGGTCAGGAATCTGGGTCGTCACGTCATCCTTCACTCATGTGTAACCTGTATTGATTCAACAATCCAACAGACCCCAATCTCATGCACACACACACAAGTTATAGCCTTAGAAATGATGTACAAAATGTAATCTTCTTTTATTACACTCAAATATACTTTACAGGATCTTAAACAATTATTCGTAACCTCTACATGAAGTTACAATATTTACTATTAACATCTTGTACCTATCTGGATACTCTGGTCCACCTGAGACAAAGCTGTAAAGGATTCTCCCCATGATTTCAAGTGACTAAGTCCTATGCCGGCATACTGGTAATCTGTTGTGCTGTGTCATTTAAAAGAAAGCAAGAGTGAACTATAATGCCAAGCATAATAATGTATAGTATGAAATGATTGTATGATAAACTTATGTAAAACATCATATATGATAATTACATTTTATTCGAAAATATTTTTCCATGGTGATACACACCTTTTATGAATACAATCCTTTAGTGGATTTTATTAACCTGCGAATACCTTAATAGTAAACCCAGCACATAGGCTTGGGTTACGGTATTGCATCACAATTCCAATTGGAAGAATAGGACACTCGTTGGAGTCACCGCATATGATGATCAGTCGTAATACGATAATAGTAACCTTTTCTACTAGTGAAAGGATGACACCTTCGTATCCCGGTTATCACCCTTGCCGCATACGGGCTTTATGTCCTCATTTTGGGTATACACACACTTCGCAGGTCCTTAGGTACGTATAGTACCGTCTCCTACGGTACCAGTAGTCTATCCAATACACGAAGTACTTGGATCCTACCCCTCCTTTGTCCTTTAAGAAATCCTATCATATCTTGAGAACTCGAACCACATCAAAGTTCCCCCAAGCGTTTTGTTTGTTGATAGAAACGGCTTGATTTATTAGTGTATATATATATATATATATGTATACGTACTTCCGAATCTTTCGGAGGAAGTACTAAGGATGTGAGTTGACCGTTGTCAACAGATACTTAATAAGGGGGTTTCCCTTTGAAACTATATTTAAAATATTTAAAAATAAGTCGAGATGATATTTTCGACGATCCGAAATTATTCGAAAGATTTTCCGAAAATCAGAAAGTATTGTAAATCAGATTCTATGATTTTTAAATCATAGATAAATCCTTTAATAAATAATAAATAATTAAATATTAATCGGTAAATAATTAAACCTCGAATGAGTTTACTTGAAAAGAATATTTAAATAATATTCCTCAACTAATTTATGTTTACGTAATATAATAATATTTAATATTTAATCGAGTTTGAAATAAATAAACGTTGGAGAATACTTCTCCCATAATAAATGAATAGTTAATAAATATTACTTAATCGAACGATAAAGTATAGTTGAGGGAACACGATCTTTGGAAATCATTTTAATAAAAGTTAGAGGTATTTAATATTTAGTAAGTGGACGTTGAGTCCTTCAAATCGTACTATTATGGACTTTTAATTGTCCTAATAATATCACCGGAATGATTTCCGGGTTTTCATCTTAAAATCCCGATCGACTCTCGGTCTTACAACTTATACATCACGCTCTACTATAGCGCTAATATTCTTAACTAAAGCACCTCGGAATACTTCCGGGTTTTCATCAATTTTTACTGACTGATCCTCGGTCTAAAATATATACACGCCACGCTACTCGCTAGCGTTAACGTTCTCAATTATAAACTCTTCCGGGATATCTCCGGGTTTTTATAAGCTTACACCGACTGACTCTTGGTCTAAATATAACATTTCGAACTCGGTATGAACATATATTAGAAATTATCAACAATTGAGTAATGTAATACATCTCAAACTTCGTAAAACAGTTTAAAGCAATCTCATGCATATATCACAGTTTTATAAAATATTCACAACACAACAGTTCTTAAAAGGTAGGTCTTGAAAACTTGTCTGGGTATCTTGAGGTGGAGGACGCTCTAGGTTCCGCTCGGAAATCAATAATCATAAACACAAGTCGTTTTGTTAGGTCTCGTTCTAATTTACGGCTACCCGTACTCATGCGCTAATCATTATGCATCCTCTCAACCTATATTATCCTTATTATTTCTTTAAGTCCTTATTCACATTTTGGTCGCTTCCTTTTTCAAAGTATCTTAAGTCCATTTTCATTTTCGTCGTCGGCTCCGCTTATGGATTCTACGGTTTCTAATCACACAGTCTCAGCTCCGATATTTTATAAAATTGAAAAATTATTATTTTCACTTAAAATCTTTATGGAAGTTAGGAAACTCAATTTACTACTCTCTTTAAAATTTTCATGATTTATGAACATTTTTAAGTCGATCCTTTATATTTTCAAAGTTCGTAATTTGTAGCAGTTTTTGTCGCATAAATCACTTTTAGTAAAACGGCCATAACTTTTGATCCGTAAATCGGAATCAAGTGATTCAAGCGCCTAAAAGATCCTTATAACATTGTCTATCAGAATCAAGGGTTATTTTTCAAGAAACTACAGTTTACATCTTCGGGACTTTCTGCTTAAAGTTACGTTTTGTTCGTTTTAACAAGATTACGGTTATGATAGAAGTTTCGTTTATGCCTTAAATCATTATACTACCACCAACAATCAACACATCATCATCAACACACTAACTCCTCTTAATAACATCATGTTCTTGAGGCAACAACAATCAACCTTAAATCTACTTAGCTAAATATCAAGATTACCACAATACTCCCACCAAAACTATGTTTACAACTACATACTAAAAGGATCTTGAACTTAAATCTTAAATAAAGTTGGGTCAAAGATTTTTACCTTTATTGAGAGCTTGAGATGTGTTCTTGATGATGGTGAAGTCTTGGGAGTGCTTAGTATGGTTTTTAGAACCTAAAACAACCATCAAAATCAAGAAACCAAAGAAGAGTTACTATTCATTATCAACTTTCTTGATTTTATTTCACCCATCAAACCTTGATAAAAAGAGCTCAAAGATTTATATTACGTTAGTTTAGTTGGTAGGAAGAATGAGAATTAATGGGAGGATTTATCCATGGCTAGAGCTTGAAGTTTTGATTTTGATTTCTTTGTTTAATGTGAAGGGCCGAATGGGAGAGTATATGGGAGAGGGAGAGAGTTTTTGTGGTTGCTTCTTGGTTGCTTCTTGGAAATAATGCAAGTGGTATCTTGTATTGATTTTTATTCTCTAGTTTATATCCTAGGATTTGATTTATGTTGGCAAATCTTATACAAAAACTAGCTAGTCTTTGGTAGATTACAAGCTAAGCCACTTGTTTAGCTCTCTAGCTCACTATTTGGTAGCCTTGGTTGATCATCCTACACCTTAGCTCACTATTTGATAAAGTAACCATGGTTACTTTCCTACCATGGTTAGTTAGTGCGTTACGTTTATTTAATCGTTTACGCGTTCACTCTCTCGCTTAAACGTTTTCGTAATACTTTCTTGTAAATGGTTCGCGACATAATTCCTTTCGTATTTATTCCTTATGTTTTGAATTATCATACTTGGATATAAATCCGTAGGGTTTTAAATTCGTAATTATATTGTGATTCCCTTAATCCTCAATGATTCGTAAATATGGTCATTTTTTTCAAAGTTCATTTTCTTCGAAAACTAATAGCATTTACATACACTCATTTGGTACGTATAATCATAATATCAACTTCGAATCTCATTTTCTCATACACAACATAGTGTGGGCTAAAAAGTTTTTCCCGTCTGTCAGGGTTACTATTCATTTAGCGTTTTACAAGGTTTCAAAAATTCAAGTTATTATATTACTATCCATAAAGGTCTGTTACCGATGTCAAAATTTTGGGTTCTTACAGGAAAGACTCAAACAAATGCAACCGGAAAAGGTGGTTACAAGTCGGGATACGTGGACAGATCATAGATTAGATGCTATAAATGTGATAAACTTGGTCACTTTGCCATAGAATACAAGAAGCCAAAGAAGGTGAAGAATGATAAGGCTTATTTGGAGCTTGAAGTTAAGTATGAAGCACTTCTAAGAAAACAACATGGACAAGCTTATATTGGTGAAGGTAAGAGTTGGGATGACACTAATGATGAAGATGATGTTGAAGAATATGAAAACTATGTTCTCATGACATTGGAGTAACACTATGCCATAAGTGGGCTATTATAATGCCTAAATGGTGTTACAATAGGCCCCAAAAGTGTTACAATAGGTCTATTGTAACACCAGGGGGTGTTACATATATGAGCATTACAATAGACACCCTAATGTAATACTTCACTGATCTATTGTAACAGAGAGTAAAATGTTACAATAGACAACTATTGTACCACTAGCAAGCCCAAATGTAACGCAAAATGAGTGATACATTAGGTTTAATCAAGATTACAGAAATGACCCCGCATGGGGGCCCACATAGCCTATTGTAACAGTCTGTATTATCTATTGTAATACCAATTTATTTGTAATTAAACAACACTAGCATTTTTATAAAACACTATATATAACATAAATTTCATGTTTTGTGTTAATCTCATCGGCAACAAAATATCAAAATTGTTATATATAACAGTCTTAATCTCCAAACCTAACCATACTAATATATAAGAGTATCATTGTTACGCCCCCAAATCCGGGGTCAGAAGATTTGGTCGTCACTATGAAACCTCAATCCAAAATAACCTGTTTAATCAAAATTAAATGCCAGCGGAAGATATTTATCATAAATGACCCCAAACTAATCCAAGATCTTTTAAGGTTACAGTTCTAGAAACAAGATATCCAAATTCCACAAATAAATTTTTCACTTTCTTTTAAAACTCATTTCAATAAATTCCAACTCAAAAGTAAACCCACTAGTATAACTTCGAAATGAAGTATACTAGGCCCAAATAAAATATACAACTATATATAATATAATATAAACAACTTTATACAATAAAACTTACACTAGTCCGTAAACCCTGGACCAACCACCTTCCAAAAGCTTCTTCTTTGCTTCCTCGAATTACGCAGCTAAACAGCGCAAGCTAATCCTCACTGGAGGTTAAATTTGAAAACAGGCAAGTATGAGCGAAAGAAATGCTCAGCAAGTTAATTATAACATATATAGGGTCGTCTTGATATAAAATCGACATCTGCATCAGCGCAGAACATTTAAAAATCATAATTGCTGAATCATAAAATTATAGTAGTGGAACCCCAGAATTGATTCCTTAATTGGATTCAAAAACCCTTTTATATTTTCCAGCGACGTGCTTCAGCAATACTTTGAATCATAACGAGAATAAAACTCGTAAAACAGTGTTTACGGAAATATCGTAAACCACAATAACATGAAATAATGATTATGGATTGAATCATAAACTTTACTCAAAACTCAACTCTTGATATTAATACTTATTTTGTTGTCATATCAAATTAGATATCAATACGAACTTTGATGCTCACAACACCCATACTGAAGTCAACATCAATCATCTATACTAATACCACCTTTGATATTTAACAACAACGTAAGTATCCACAAAATCAGAAACTGAATCAAAGCCACAATTCACTTTTAATCCAAAACAGAATCAGTACTTTTAATCCAAAAAGAATCAGTTGATAAATTATTTATTCCAATGAATATCAAAAATGATATGATAATTTAGATTAGGATCATTCTCCGACGGACGTACTATCACATGCTGATCAGCCCGTGTGATAGCACAAGGTCATGATTCATAGAAACGTGACCCCAAAAACACGAGTACTCAAACAAAAAGGCATAACTAGCCTGTGGCAAAATGGTGTCATAATATTCATATGGCACTTAGAAATAGCCCTCCGCTGGACCGTCCGTCCCGGTCACTTACGCAATTATGATCCAATCTTAAAACCTTTTATTGAAATGGGGTCATGATACTCGACACCCGAAATAATTTTATTCCCCCAATTCTTGGGTAGGAATATTCGCAACCAAATCACTTTTCTCAAAATCCAAAGCATTTATAAATCCGATAATTGGATAAGTAAAATCACTTAGCTACTCTGAATATAGAATAACGGAAGAATACTTGCATAAACAGAATTATTTAATTCAGCGATATGTAAAACATTTATCGATTCTAAACTGAGAATAGGGAAAGCAATACTTGCATCAAAAGATTTAAAATAAATATCACTTGAACAATAAGTGATGATAGGGATACTTGCATACTGTGATTCGAAATAAAAATCACTTGAACAATAAGTGAAATCAGGGGTACTTGCCTTTGGGTTTTTTAGCAGTTAGTCACACTCGCAAACACGCATCTATTCTGAAATTCTGTCTTAAAACATCACCGTCCTTCTTTTCAACACTTGACTGATATGCTGCTCCTGCGATTGCTAGAAGCCAGATGCCCAGTACCATTCCATCTCATTCTTTATCCAACGTCTTGTCCTGATCAACTCGAATGATCCGCATCTATAATTAAAAGATACAACTTTAATTGTCTAAATGATAATTACTTGACGAACTATGCGTCAAAATCCTATCGTCTACCCATACGATAACCCACACATAAATATAACAGACAATCACCGGACCCTTGATCCACATACACACATAATTCATATAACACGTAATCACATAACTCACGTATCACATAATTCATATAACACATTAGTCGTTACGTTTAAAACTGAAATTGGGTCAAAATACGATTTATCGATCAATAATCGACTTAGAATAACTTGTAAAACAAGCGAACTTTCAAAACAAAATGATTTGGGTCTCGAAAGTATTTTTATTGAAAGCGGAATATTTTTCTGAGTCTGTACGCGTTCGTTTCGTATTAAACGGACAAACGGTTTATTTAATATGAATTTTTGAACATTTTTCGGAATTAAAACAGGTCTCTGAATCATTTATAACTAAATAATAGTGCTCGAACACTCGAAATAATTTTATAAGAATTATTGAGCCTATAAAATAATTTAAAATAATATTTTCTTGGAAATCGGACAGCACCTCCTCTATTTCTCGGACTGCCAGTCGATATCATATCGACACAACCAACAACAATCAACACAATAATTTATATTTACGCATATAAACACTCCAGAAATGAATAACACGGCCACCTGAACCAAAACTCGGACCAAAAGTGACTTCTCCAACAATTTCTAAAAATTATGAAATAAATATATAAACACTAACATGCTATAATATACACAAGTACGAAGGCGGAATTTCGGAATCATTACCCAAAATAAATTCTGATCAACCCGAAGAGAAAATCTGATGTCCGGAAAATATCTCCAGAAAAATCCGAAATTAATGGTCATAGACATATACACGCTGAGATACCATGTGGAGTAATCACCACCTCCAAACTCTTTTTCTACGCCCCGAAAATAAATTAAAACGGAAATATAATGGAAATATGCCCCGCAATTTTTCTTCTCAAAACCTTGCAATATATATACCTATGCGTAGGTATCGAAGCGCTGATCGTTTATATATATAACAATTGAAATTTGGATGAACGGTTTGTAAGATATGAATTTTTGAAAATTGAAAAGTATATAAATATATGAGACGGTGGAGAAACAGAGAGAGAAGGAAGCAGAGGCTGGGTAAAAAAATTGGGGGGTACGCGGGTGAACAAATAAAAAGGGGGGTTGGTTTGCCAGGTGGGGTGGGGGGTGTACACGTTTTCTATATTTTTTTTTTCTTTTTTTTTTCTTTTTCTTTTAACCACTGTACTATTTCCAGTACTTATCAACATACAAGCTTAATTTTGTCCCAAAATTTAAAATTTAACGAGTAGATTTATGGGTACAATTAACCCGAAAATTACCAAAAAATTTTAAAATTCTCGGAATAATTAAAAACTAATACAATAAAATTTTCATAATTTTTAAAGTATTTTTGACTTGCGCGCTATACTCGCATTATACGATTTAACGAACCGAGCTGCACTTGAAACAAATTCAGAAAATCACGAAAATAGTCTTAAAATGTTATAAATATCCCGAAGTTTATGAAAACATAAATTTCGAAATTTTAAAATAATTTTTGAAATGCAATTTATACCCGCTTTTAGCAATTAAACGAATCAATGCGCCGGTGAAATTAATCCCAAAAATTTCCAAAATAATTTTAAAATTCTTAGAATATTCCAAACTTAAATAAATATGAGTTTCATAATTTTTGAAGGATTCTAGAATTAAATACAAATTTTATAAATAAATGAAATCAGAAAATCATACAGGGCTAAATAATTGATGAAATATTGATTTCTAAATTTTATAAAATCCCAAAAATAATTATTGTAATTATAAAGTCATAAAAATATTTTTGAAAGATAATTTAAATATTTATGAAATTAGATTTTCAATAAAATCACTTTTAAAGACAAAAACAAAACGATACGACTCAGTAATTAATAATACAAATAATCCTCAATCACAACTAAGTCACACACAATTAATATTACATACAACACATAGCAGACATAATATCCATCCAATCCCTAATATTACTAAACGAACTCAATTTACCGATATCAATAAATGATCGGGTTTCAAATAAACTTTTGAAATTAATACATTTAAGGAAATATTTTCAGATATTAACAAGGACCGATATAACACTCAACAATTAGCACATTACCAATTAATAACACAAACTCGTCAAATAGGAATAAAATATCCACCATTTTATTCCTTCTAAATCAGAAAATCACATAAACATATTCAAATATTAATAATAATAATTCTGAAAATACGGATATCACAATCATCTTCAAACCAGTCTGTACACACACAGACAACACAAATCTTGGATCATGTTCAGAATTCAATACTAACATAAGTCACTTTAGAATAATGACCAAAGCTAAACTTATGGTTGCATGCTTCTGAAAAATCTGATTTCTTTCGCTTCTTGGAGTCCTTATTGATCTATCTAAAGGAACAAGGAATTAGTGACGACTCTGATTTCATTTGGTCCATGTTGATTTTCTTAACTGCAATGTCAACTAGATTCCCATTTATCGGCTTATCAGGAGGCTTTGACTGGGTTGACCTATCCGCTTCTACACCACATGGATCTCCTTTTTGTCCAATATTTGTATTCATTTTACAACCATTCACAAAACTTGAATGCAACTAATACGATTGTACAACCTAAAAAGAAGAAAGTTATTTAGTGATTACGAAGTGGATTTCTATTTGGACTTCGGATCTGTCACAGTGCATCCTTGAGTAAGAAAGTCAATATAAAAAGAAGCACGAGTTTATGATAGAATTTACTTTATGACAAGGCTTCCTTGTTACAATGTCCATTAACTAAAATGTCACAGATATACCAGATATATCTTACCATTTGCTTTTGGTATATTTTTCCTGCTAGTTTCTATGTGCACCAAAAGTCTGTTGAGGCAAGAGACATTAGAGTGTAATCTTGTAATCAGGTAAAAAGAAATTGGATTTTTTGTATATTGATAATAGTTTCTCAACTGTAAAATAACTAATCCTTAAAAAGGGAAGAACAGAAATAGAGTAGAAAACTGGAAAAAAAGAAATAAAGGTAGAGTTTTCATTTAGAAACCTTGAGCAAAAGGTTTCACGTGCCCAGTACAAAACCAGCATCAGTATTACCAATACCTATCACAAACTGCCCGAATGCGCCAGCAGTACATGTGTAGAAATCTGTTCCTAACAGTACATCTTTGGTAAATATGTAGTGATTAGGTATAATAATAATCTTCTCACGGTCCCAGACCTATAATATTGAAAGACACAAATAGCCATGTATTAGTATAAACCGGGGTTCACATTCATGTATCATATGACAAGGGAATACACATTACAACTTGTTCCAAAAAATTCCCTTTGCAGAACTAAACACTTAATTATGAATTTACATGCACTGAAAGGTTAATATAACTAAATTCCCTCGAGAAAAAGGAAGAGTTTTCTTTCTTTTTTTGGTAACTAATCCTCACTCCTAGTTTGCAGGTTCACAGCTCTAGTCCCTGTATAAATAAAAAAGGAAGAACATATAAAACAGACACAAAACCTATAATGAACAGTAGAAACAATAATGAATATCATGTCCTCCCTCTGAGCCCACTTTACTTCAGGATGCCGACTACAACGTTAACATCAATATAAGAAGTCAGAATCAACAATTCAAATTGAAAGCAAGAACAAAATCATATCCAAGCTAACCCCCAAGGCCCCACCACAAAGTTCTGCAAAAGAACATAACACTTTTATTCTAAATGGACGAGAAAGAACCATAAAATCAACACACCAAGTCCTTTGATTCTTCAACACCAGACTATATATAATCATTATTATACCATAACTGTAAACCACCCAGATCATTACTATATATAATCATTTTATACAAGATCAATCTTCACTAAACAAATTTTCCTTTATGGCTTTCTGCAGTTGGACATAATTAACATATAAAATGAAGCAGCAAATTTAAAAAGGATAAGAGCTAACCAAGGGTTACATGCTAGACATAATCGAACAGACCAGGCGCGCGGATTGTTTTTCGAGATGTAGGAGTGGAGGTTAGCTTGTTTTTCTTTATTTAAACTCTATATAGCTTTCTCGGTTTCACTATTTGGTGCCTGGATTGGATGCATTTAAAGGATATGGTATTTAACATTGTTCTTTGTCCTCTGTTCATCCTTTCTGTGCAAAAAATATGAGTTTCCAGTATCTATATAATTTTTAGGAAATATTTCAACTTTCTTAGCATACTGCCTCTTGTCTACGACAAAAAACGACCATTTGCAATTTAAATTACAGTTAACAACATAATCCATCCAAAGCATGACTCAACAACAAAATATGACTCTTAGCAATTCAAATAACAGTTAACAACATAATCCATTCAAAAAAACCTAATACTGCTCCTAACATGTCAAAATCCAAAATCAACACATAACTTCCAAACTACATATCAATCATTATTCATTATATCAACAATAAACCATTTTTCACAATATTTTACACACAATATCAAAACTTTCCCCAATCATTTCACCTCAATTTAATTCATAAACCTAAAACAATCACTTCCACGAATAATCACACAATTCACAACAAAATCACAAAACTCTAATCAAAACAGCCAAGATTTACCGTACAAGTGCCTCACAAATTTACCATACCATCCAAAACTCAATCGAATTAGAATGAGAAAAGGGGAAAAGCCGTAAATTTACCTTAACATAATCTTTAAATTGGAACGCCCAATTTTATAGCCATAATCTCTTGAGATATAAAACTGAAAATTATAGTTCAAAGTATGCCAAAACAAAACCTAGTTAACATATCGAAGACCCTTTGAAACCTTAATCGACTGCAAAATTATATGAATATAAAAATTAGAAATCACCTTTAAACTAGAGCCATAGACATCTGTATAAAAGTACCAAATCTTCGATCTGTTTTTCAAATCCTCCTTGGATCTTGTTCTCAAGATAACGTTTGGAGAGAGAGATAGATAATTTGAAAGAGAGGGTCGTGAGAGAGACAATTATTGTCTCAGTATTTTGTTTGGGAAGAAGTATACCCTATATTTTTATTTAGGGGGGAAAACTACCGCCCTAAATTTTATTGCGTAAAGTGTAAAATATTTTAATATTTTATTATTAAAATTTTATTTTTTATTTAATTATTAAATTATTATTTATGAATTAATAAACTAAAAAAGTGACTTTTATATTTATGTATAATAAATTTTATAATTTGTATTATATTATATAAATCGTGTATCAGTTAATAATCTTTTTTATTTTACTTTTTAATTTTAATTAATGAAATATAATTTATTAAATAAAAATAAATGAAGTAACTTCTATATTTATGTAAAATTTAATTTTATAAATTTGGTTATATTATATATTATATTATTTCATTTACTAATAAACCAGAATATAATTTTAATACTAATTAATAATATTTTCACTTTAATATTTTTAAAAATTAAAAAATAACTATTGTAACACCAGCTGCTGGTGTTACATGTTGTGCAACACCGGTATTTCTATGCAATACTAGTTTTATAGCTATTGTAACACTAATCGAGAGGTGTTACAATAGGACAAATATTTCTTAGCTAATGTAACGCTCTTTGTAACACATGCATTACAGTAGCCCACTTATGGCGTAGTGCAAGGAGAGTCATCAACATCTAAATTTGAGGTACCTAATGTAACCACCATTGATTTGAATGCTACACAATATAAGGAAATTGTTGAAAAGATGAATGTAGAAATGTTTCACATTCACACAAGCATGGTGGCAGCTACTGAGGAAATGAGTAGGCTGTCAAAAGTGAATAAAAAACTAGAGATTGAGAAAAAAGAATTAGAACAACAGCTTGTTAGTCTATATAAGCTTATATTACTGAATGTAAGAGTTGGGATGACATAAATGATGAAGATGATGTTGAAGAATATGAAAACTATGCTTTCATGATATTGGAGCAAGGAGATTCATCAACATTTAAATTTGAGGTACCTACTGTAACCACCATTGATTTGCATGCTACACAACATAAGAAACTTTTGAAAAGATGAGTGTAGAAATGTTTCACATTCACACAAGCATGGTGGCAGCTACTGAGTAAATGAGTAGATTGTCAAAAACGAATAAAAAACTTGAGATTGAGAAGCAAGAATTAGAACAGCAGCTTGTTAGTCAAAAAGCTTTTAGACAAGAAAATGAATATATCAAGAAGAAGCTGAAGTGTGCGGAGAAAGTAGAAGTTGTGTTAAAAGACAAAGTTGAGAAAAATGATCTTAAGCTCAAATCATTCAAAAAAACATCTCAACTGATTACGAATTTTCAGTTTGGGTATTACTTTTGAGATACCCAACTATCAAATGTCTATCATAAAAAAATTAATTTTTTTTATACTCATTTGATAAATACTTATCTAATATAAAATAAATCATCCATCTGTCGCTAATATTAATATTTTCATTCATTTTCACACAAAAAATATTATTTTTAACATTATTTCTTTTAAATCTGAACACCCATCAGAGCATTAGAATTCTACAATTAATATTTAATTTTACAATTCACGTGAGGACAATGAACATATGTGATCTCACCACTATTATAGTTTAAACTTTATATAACATGGTTTATTTGAATAAGCCGGACTGAAGATAAAGATATAGTCGGAAGTTATTAATTATCACACATTATTACGGGGTCAGATTTCAACCCTGAAATTTCTGATCCGTGCGGCCTACTCGATTACCCCAACACTCAAGTAGTCAGCCTTTTCGAGAGGTTGTCTCCCAGCAACCCCCAACAATCCCAACATAGTGTATATAACTATGAAACCCACGCACAATCAAGATCCAATCGTGTGTGCAAGTGTGTCTGATTACCAAGCAAATGTAAAGACACAACAGATTTACGAGCCTGAATGCCCAACCTTTTATTGACCAACAATATAAGGATACAACCCCAAGATATGCTTACAGACTTTGCCTACTGCCTAGCATATAGTACAAGTGCATAATACAATAAAAAATTGTACAGAATTCTACTTAGATTATATTCAGAAAATGCCTATCTATATATACAAGAGCCTGATCCCGGCCCCCAACAGCACCAACTGTTGGCAGTTACTAGCAGTTCCATAATTCAAATGCCTTCAAATTCGAATTTTCCCCCAAGTATTGAGTCCCAACTGCAAGTTAGTTATCTCAGCATCCCACTAGTGTATATCCCAGCAAATACACACACATATATATATATATATCACATATATAAATCATCCCCCATGTGCCACACATGTGCCCACTTTTGACTTGCCCCTTAGTCATTTTTGAACTCCATGCTAAGCTCCCAGTTACCCACACATAAATCATCCAACCAGATTCAACTTGAGTCGTCATAGTTCCCAATCTGAGTCCCCGCCCGGCGACTAGTCCGTGTCGCCTCCAGGTGACGCTCCGTCCCAATTTCACTTGGCTGCTCAGTGTATCCGACCCTAGAATTCCAATCCAGTCTAAGGGTCTTAAACACGTCCAGTATAAGCCTGAATTCTAAAATAGTACTAAAAGCTCAGTACTATATCTTCGATCTGGGCTCCGTCCCTTTTATGAGATATATAAATGAAAATTTTATCTTTTTGATATATTTATTTAATCTTGGATAAAAATGGCATATAACGTCATTTTTTCTATTTTTTTCCTTCTCCAATCTGCCTTATTTGTACAGATTTTGTAGGGATAAAATTTAGTCTAAGGTCCTGATTTTGAACTCTTGTATTAAATTTAATAAAAAAAATTGGTTCAATTTTTTTTGTTGACAAGTGATGTAAACCTAATTGTAGTAGATATTTTTTATTTTAATTTAAAAATAATTTTTGTATGATTTTAGTTGCTTGAAAAAGGGTATCACGGGGGAATATGATTTTTTAACGAAGACTCGTAATCATGAATTTTAGAAATGCAATTCTACACAATATATAAAAATATTATTTATTTGATGTAGACGTACATTTAATGTATTGTGAGAATTAAATTAAAAATATTTTTAAAAAAATTAGAAAACATAATAATTTGTACCGTGTGAAAATGGTACTGTGTCAAAATTTTGATAAGCATAACAGTTGTGGATGAGAAAAGTAATGAAGATGTATAGTGGATGGAAAAAGTAATGAAAATGTATAGGTTGTTAATATATTTTTAACTTTGTTGATTTTTAAGTAATTATGTACACTATTAAAATAATTGCTTAAAATGTCAAAAAATATATTAAAATTATTAATATATTTTGTACAATATTTATTTTATTGACAACAAATAAAAATAAAATTTACTATAAAAATTATTAGTACATGAAAATTAAAAAAATATTCATACATGTCTGAATATACGTTTTGATTTGATTTCATATAATATTTTTAGTCGCTTTTGAATAAATTTGTTAGTAATTATTTAGTGTTATCTAGCAGGAAAAAGATCTCCAAATATAAGATGAATTAATTTATTTTCTTTAAATATGTTTATAAAATTAAAAAATTTATTTTTTACTACAAATCATAAAATAATGAAAAGTAAAACATATAGAGTTCAGTTTATAATTTAATAAAGTAGTTTCTATAGTATAAAAATTAAAATTAGTGAATAGTAAAATTAGAACTTTTGATTTATAAAGAATCGTAAAATCTTAAAATATTAGATTACTTCAAGTTTATTTAACTTTTTTGTAATAGTATTTAATCTTGAAAAACATTTTAATTTTTTTGAATATTCATTCAAAATAAATAAAAAAATTGGTGATAATCAGTTTAGATTTTAAATCTCCCACTAAATTTGATTTTATAAAATGCCGAATTTTTGTCTATAAAATTATAGTTTTATATTTAGTTATGTTATTATATACTTTTCATTCATTGAACCTATTTGATTCTAAACCTTTTTAATTTTCAATAAATGTTTTCACTAGTTTCATGAATTCCCTTCTCAATGGATAGTTTTATTTTTAATTTATGGATGCACTATTTTACACACTTCTTTTAGTACTAAAAAATGTCATGTTTTCTATTTTTTTGAAATAAAATTTAAATGATCAAAATACAATAAATGTACTTTTATATCAAACAAAAAATATTTTTATATATTGTATACAACTGCACTTCTAAAATTCATGAATTGAATCCATGAATTGAGTTCTCCTCAAAATATGCACGTGGGACACGTGATACCATTTTTCAAGTTACGAAAATTATATATAAATATTTTTTAATTAAAATAAAAATTCCTACTTACAATAAATTAACATCACTTACTAACTAAAAAAAATTGATATCAAAATTAAAATTAAATAATTTAATAAAAGATGTAAAAAAACATGACCTTACTCATGATTTTAAACCTAAAATTATGTTTCTAATAATTTTACACCTATAATTATAGTTTGTCAAGACAACTAAGACGAGAGGAGGGAAACAAAAAATAGAAATTTATTACCCCAACATAACGCTACTTTATTTGGTAACATGTGCAGAACCCCATTTGAAGTGGCTTTAGAAATGTGCTAAAAAGGGTCTATCGGCTGTAAAATTTCAAAGGTTGATACTTACAAGTATTAAATAAATAAATGTATTTATTTAATTTCATAAAAATATATAATTTATTTATTTATTTTAATTAATCTGATCGATTTCCATTTTTTCAGTTTGATTTTAACATATATCGAAACCGACAATTGGTTTCGGTTTTGACTTTTAAAATTTTCGGTTTCGTTTCGAATTTTGACCGTTCGGTTTTTTATTAAATTTTAGAGATTTTGTTTTTTTTTCAATTTTTGCCCTACCTTAATCAAAGTAACTTAAATTGTGTGTTAATAAAGTGGCCAATAAAATGACAGTATTAATTTTGTTCCATATTTTAATTTTTATCAATTATTTTGAGGTTTAAATAAAATCACCCTTATACTTAATTTTTCCCTATACAAATTTAATTAAATTAAAATCTATGAGGTAAACTTTAATTTGATATAAAAATTAGTTTTCAAATAATATATAACTATTATTTTCTACATCTTAAAAAACATTTTAAAATTCAATTATCAATTAAAATGAAACAAGTGAGTATAAACTTAATTATTGAGAAAAAAGTTGTTGAATATATAAGCGAGAAGTTTTAATTATTGCCATCTTAATTATTGCAAGAAATTCAAGATATGAATCAGGTCGGATATTGCAAAATTTATATTCAAACACGAATTTTTATTTATAATCATATTCAACCCGAACTGCAAATATATTTAAAAATTCTTAACATGATTAAAAAAAGTTGTTGAATATATAAGCGAAAAGTTTAATTATTGCAAGAAACTAGGGACTTTTTGCCCGCGCTACGCGCGCTCCAGTTTTTTTCAATTTTGAATTTTTTTCTCGAAGTTTGTAATTTTTATAATATAAACGGTTATCTTCTAATTTTATTTAATTTATTTATTATAGTTATTTAGGTTCCGTTTATTTTGAAATATAAAATTGATATTATAGTTTAACGTTAAATCTCAGTATTTTATTTTAGTTTTCTTTCTCTCACATTTTAACCAATTAAAAGTCTCTTAACTAATATTTTAACATTTCTTTTTTACGTTTTTAGTAGTCAATATTTTAATAATTTGTACAACAAAACTGAGTAAATATTTTTTTTAATTAAATACTTTTTAAAAAAATCGAGTAAATATTACATAACATATAATTTATTGCAATATTTTATTTTAAAATCAAAATAATACAAAAACCCACTCATATTAAAACATAATATATAACACTATTTTGTAAAAATTATTTTTTTAAAAAATTATAAAAAGGAAAAAATATCAAAAGAATTAAAAAACCCAAACAATCCAAATAAGTTGACTTTGGGATATGTTAAACTCTTGTCTCATCCAAGGATCATACAAAAGATAGTAAAAATTAATCTTACAAATTGAAACGTTAGAGATAACCGTAATCTTGACAACAAAGCTCTTTTAACATCCCCTTTTCAACGATCTTTAGAGAATCAACACACGAAAATTGTCATTACTGATTTAAAAAATATAACAAACACATATTGGATATATATATAATATGTACAAACATATATTACTGAATCGCGCGAATAGGAAGAAAAATAAAAACAAATAAAGAAAATGAGATGTTTGAGATCTAAAATCAAACGGTTGGTGTACATAGCCCATCTTCATCTTCTGCCTAAACCAAAACTAATATAGGTAAAGAATAATAGTACAAACGTATTATATCTATACAAACAACAATACTAAAATTACATAAGGGAAGGAGTGAAGAGAAAAATAAAAAGAAAAATGGAAAAAGAAGATATATGATTTACTAACCTATTTGTTCATTGTGCTGCATTAGAAAATGAAACACAATTAAAATCCGCATATAATCCGCAAAAAGAAAGAATAAAATGAGATTCTGAGATTTAAAATTTGAGAGAAGAAGAGTAATTAACGTGTATATATCAATTTAATTTAACCGAATTTACAAATCAAGCAAGATATGAATTAGTTATAGTTTCTATAAATAAGTAATTTGAAATTCAAAATTCAAAAATATAACAAATAAAGGAGTATGATAATGAGTGATATGAGAACATCATGGCAATATCTTGAATAATAGATTCAAATTTGAATTTTAAAAAATATCTAGCTTGATTAGTAAATGCGTCAAAATTAATTTAATTGGATAATCCATGAATCTAGTAAAATATGTTAATTGATTATATTTGATGTATACAATTTGCAAAATATAAACATTAGTACATTAAAATTATTTTTCTAACGAAAAATGTTTATTAAAAAATTAATTTTAATATTACTGTTAGCCATCTTACACTGACAGCTCGTAATTTAAACATTATAAAATAAATTCTTCAAAAAAAATATTAAAAAATTAAAATATTTCTTTTCTTGACACATTTTTCTCTAAAATATTTTAAAATTAATTAAAATATTTGAGTTATGGCGTACTATTGAAAATATCTCTTATTTATCAAGAGGATATAACCTGTCATTGATAATTGTCAAAATAGAAAGAAAAAAAAGTAATAAAAGTTTCATAATGTAGGATTCATATTAGTGATATCATGTATTTTAAACCTTAAATAACAAAATATTTAGAAATATAAATATACATTTTTTAACGCAAAAGATTATGAAATTTTTAGAAATTATGAGTGTGCTTTTATAAAATTCAAAAAGCATAATTTGATAACAACACATTTTAACCTAATATTTATAATAATATATAATAATTAGGTGTAGTTGATTTAATAATTATTTTTTTAATTAAAATAAGGTTCGAAGATTCTATCATAGTATAATTTTCATAAATTTGTTATTTTACTCTATCCAAATATATAACATATATTACCCGATATGGCTAACAACGTCCTCTCCCATTTCATTATACAAATATCATCATCGAATTTTTTTTATTGTGACTATAGAAATATAATAATCTTTATTATTTAAATTTATGTGTGGGACTGTCTTTAAAAAATATATAATCTAGTAATAAACGATTTAGTTAGCAGTGAAATAAGAGGAAAAATTGTGAAGTGGTAAACTTTTGAATGGGAAATTTACATTATTTATTTAAATAAAATACGGATTTTTTTTAAAAAAAAATATGTAATATGATCATAAGTTTATGATGTATAAATATTGAACTGTGCAATAATTTCACATCATTTTTAGTAAATCTTATAAAATTTATTAAACATTTAAATTTATGTTCATTTGATTTAATTAATTACGTTTGGAATGAAATTTGATGTGAAAATTTATTACAAAATCTGAGTTTTACTTAGTATTATTTTATATAATTGTACAATAGAACATTATTCGAAGTCGTCTCACAACGTATCGTTGAATTTTATATTAATATTGACAAAAATGAATTGAAAAGAAATTTAATTAAAAGAAATAAATTTAAGAAAAATATAATTTTATTACAATATTTATCAAAATCGAACTATGCATTATCTCCGTTTTTGAAATAGTGTTAAAAATTCTACTATGTATAAAATAATTGTGTTGCTAGATAAATGATTTAATTTTTAAAATGAAGTTAAGAGCTAAAATTTATCACAAAATATGATTCTCATCATTTTGTAACTTTGCTCTCATTACGATTTTTAATTTTTCTCTCTAAAATATTTATTATGTCCCATCAAATTTTTTATGCATTTTCAATGTTTAATTAAAAATTTAAAAATAAAATTTCAAATTCAGTATAAGATTTTTTTTACCTTAATACGACGCCTCAAATTTATATATGATATATTATATTATTTTATAAGAATATTTTGTTAATGATGATTGTGATGCGAGTAATTTTATATAAATACCAAATTACGTTTTTTAAGTAGTTAAAAAATTGTAAATAATTTTCAATTTTTTATTTTTGTTTAAAATAACAGAGGGAGTAATAATTATAAATTAAGTTAGGTAAGTAGTTTTTAAATTTTTAAAAAAATTGAATGAGATAAAGTGTTTCTTTTTATTTGTAGTTTGATTTTTTTAATGTGAACTTATAAATTCTTTGATCGGATAATTAAAGTAACTATTTGTAGATGAGAAACCATTTTTATATATGTTTTACATAATAGCATAATATGGATTATGTATAATAGTTACCGCATACTATTACTAATGCAACTCCTATACTTTCACAACTAATTTTCATTTCAGATTGCTCCGTAAGTAGGGGTTGATAATAATTAAGATTAAACATTCAAGTAATTTTGCATTCACTCAAATTTCTAAATTCTACCCAATGCTATAGATGTTAGGGGTTGATAATAATTAAGATTAAACATTCAAGTAATTTTGCATTCACTCAAATTTCTAAATTCTACCCAATGCTATAGATGTTAAGAGACACTGAGGTTCTCCATTAAAATTCAACTTACTCTTGTTTTCTCTCACGGTCATAAGCATGAGAAGTTTTGTTTTTCAGTTTTCTCTCAGGGTCATAAGCATGAGAAGTTTTGTTTTTAGGTTATCATTTTACTAAATATCTAATTTCAGTCTAAGCATTCTGAAAAGAAAACTACATGTCACATGGAAATACTAAATTTTGTCTGAGTAACAAAAATTTTGGGCAGTGCTCTGCCCAACTTGAGATTCTAGAGATCAAACTTGAAGCAACTATAACATTTCTCACACAAAAATCCCATTGGCTTCTCAAACATGAACACATCCAACTATTTATACATTATACACTTTTTACATGTCATGGTACCAATGCATAGAAATTGGACATTGTACTAATTCTCTTCACTTTTTACTGAGCACTCTTGTGTGAGCTGAGAGAACTCTCCTACACGATTTATTCGTTTGCTAGGCTTCTCTTCTTCCCCAACCTATTTTTAAAAAACCAATATGCTCATATCAGTGGCATGATAATGTACACTTGTAAAGTCTGAATAAGAGGTACACAATAGAATTTCATAAAGATGAAAGACCTGAAATAATCAAATCTAATAGAAGATACTTAAAGACAAATCCATTGACTATTTATTAAGGTAACATGATTGCAAAGGTGAAAGAGGGTAACTAAATTATATTCAATCAGTGGTCAAATATGAAACCTAAGAGACTTATGGATGATTGCATTTTTTTCCATCTTAGAGTTTTTTTATGAAAACCAGTAAAGAATTTCCTACGAGCTACCACTGCTTGCCACTAAAATAAGCAGATTCCCTCCCGAACACCCAAAAACATAAATAATATATAAAATTTTATGGCGAGATTTTACAAACCTGTGATGAAAATTAAACAAAGGCAGGATCATGGCATCCTTTACAATATGTGTTGAACCATATGGTCTGAATTGGAAGTACAATAAGAAGGGGGGTCGTCAAATGCAGTTTCTTTTGTTCTCAATAAGCCTATTAAGAGTAACTGGGAGATAACTAATGTTCTTAAAACACGCAAAATTATTTGGCAAAATACTATTATTATGATGTTTCTAATACTAATACTCCCTCAGTCCCTTCCAATTGTTTACATTTCTGAGTAAGTGTCCGACACGCATTTTAAGTTACATAAAAAGTATAGTTAGGTAACTAATTTTTATAATTTTCTTTTTCCGAATAAAAGTTGAATGTTTTAATTTTTATTCAGAAAAACAAAATTGTAAAAAAATTTACAGAACAATACTTTATATGCACCTTAAAATGCGTGTCGAACACTCTATAAAAAATGTAAATAATTGAAAGGGACGGAGGGAGTAATATACACCATTTATAAGTGGACTATCGAGTATATCTGATCAGCGCTATGTTTATAAACATGTAGTATTGTGTATGTATTGCGATAAGTAAAATGAAGATTATAAATGGTGCTTATATTATAGCACCCAGCCAAATCCAGTTGCTCGTGCCTAAAACACTATAAACTGGTCTGTTTGAGGTATTGAGTTTCAAACATACAGTATGGCCAAGCCCGCAAAATTTAAACATGCAAGGAGCTAGATTGGACAGATTCTGGAATTTGCTTCTTTTATAAATTTGTTTCGTGGACATAACACTGTTATGCACTATGATATCTAACTTTCAAATTTTTATATCTCAATAAGAATAAAAATATCTAAATTAAGATTAGAACATAGAATGGGAATGATAATATAAGCAAATTCTAAAAGAAAATGAAAACAACCAATCAGAAATTTAATTAGAAATATATATCATCAAACGATCTGAATCAACTTTTGTAAGGCCAGATATAATTACCTTCAATCATCAAATAAAAATAATGACCTGCTGAGTGAAGCGGACCAAGCCACGTAATAGACCGACAACTCACTGCAATATCAAAAAAATGCTCCCTAAATTCCAATACATATATTGATGATCTAACAACAATTTCCTTCTACACAAATTCCTTGGCAAAATTCTAAAAAAAAATTGTATTCATTTTTTATCTTCGCAGCTGCAGCACCAATCACTAGGCCTTCCCCCTGTTATTTATTCCATAAATATATTTATGCAATTCAAGTCTTCAAGCATTTGGGCAACTTCAGTTAGCCATAAAATTATTATTCTCTAAATATTAACTAATGCTTTGAAGTGATCTTGTATTTCAAAAAAGAGAAAGACCTGTCAAAGCTGCAGCTTGGAGTAGTTTTATAACAAAAAAGAGATGAGTGTGAAACCTTTTTATACATGGGATGATCTGTTGCCTCTAATTTTCACTGTTCTAAGATTTCATCATCAGACCCTCCTGCAAAGGTTACCTTTAGTTGCTTTTCAAGTGTTCATACCTATAATAAATATTACACAAAAGGCCAAACTAATTATCTAAACATATAAATGATTTGAGGTTCATCGTAGGTAACTTTAGTTAATTCCAGTAATATACCCGTAGATTGTCCATTATTTAATTATGATACGTATAAAATGATAAAACACAATAAGAATTGTGAAGCCAGGCCAAAGTGTAATAACCCCAATTTTTGGAAATTTTTGAAAACCCTTATGAATAGTGATTTTGCAGATTATGCTGAATAAGAAAACTTTTCATGCCACACTATGTAGGGGTTCCATTATTGATATTCTGAGATTTTATTAGTACTCTCTATGGTATATAAATGTATGTAAAGATCGTCAGAATCCAATTCCGAACACTTTGATTTTTCCCGGAAATCCACTAGATACGGAAAGAATTGAGTATAAGGTAACAGGATAAAAAGGATTTAAATTAAAGGAGTATAAGAGAGGATCATAAAAGGAATATAATATATTGAGAAAGGTTAAGGGAACCTAAGTAATAAGATCCCGGGTATGATCCCTCAAACGATAAACGAAAACGAAAGTTAAGCGAACCGTATAACAGATCAGCGGTCATTAGGCAAGCAATTAGGAAGTTAATCAAAGAGATTAGAGGGGATGATGTCATCCAACCAATGAGAAGAGGAAAAAGAGGGAAGGATGACA
The DNA here is from genome assembly GCF_009905375.1 of Apium graveolens. NCBI lineage: Eukaryota > Viridiplantae > Streptophyta > Magnoliopsida > Apiales > Apiaceae > Apium > Apium graveolens. Next base: position 28,393 of record NW_027419248.1, read on the forward strand.
CCACATGATGACATAAGCATGACAAAGGGAGGAAGGAAATGTGGTTGAATTAGAACCACACAAAGTTTAAGGCTAAAAAGGTAATTAACCAAAACAAAAACAAAACTACTTCCACCAAGCCAAAACAAATCATTTTTCACGAAAACAAAATTCTATTTCTCATCACCAAGAACATTGCTCTCGGCTTTTTGCATTTTCAAAGGGAAAATTTTCAAAATCCAAGATCCAAGCTTCCTAAATTGGTAAGATAATTCCCTAGTATTCCTTATGCATAGTTATGGCTATATTATGAGTTTAAGCATCCCATTCATTCTCTATCTTCTCCAATAAATCAATGAAGAAGATAATGAATAGTGATTTCAAGGTTTTTAACTTGATTTTTCTTGCTTTTCCTTTAAGATCCAAGCATTCTTAAGACTCCTCAAGGCTTCCTAAGGCTTCCTAGCTACTCACACCACTTCAAGGAAGGTATATCATCTCCAAACCCTAGATTTACTTTGTATATTAGGATGATTTTGGTTGATATGGTATTAGAGTAGCTTAATGATGGTTGGTTTAGAGTTGGGTTGGAATGGTGGAGATTGGAATGTTGAAATCTTATGATTTGGTTAAAGATTGTAGTATAGTTTAAATTCAAGTTTTAGGATTAAGTAAATTGATTATAATGAGTTGATTTGGGGCTGTTTTAATGTAGTTTGGATGGAGTTTTGATTGGGTTATGAATTGGGATTGAATTGTGGTGGATTTGGAATGGTTTAAATTTGGGAAATCGCGTAAACATAGTCGTCGTAATGTCCGATTTACTTTAGACTGCTTTTGTTCATAACATTAGGACCCGAGAATTCCCTGCTAGGTTTTGACCATTGCCATGATTAGAAAGTACATGTTACGAGCTTCGTTTTGATATGTGGTTCGTTTGATTCTGATGTACGGTTTAGGAGAAACGACCATTTTAAGTAACGGCGTTTCGCGAACGAAACATTTCCCCTCGCCTTATTTTGAAACATAGGTTAAAGACAAAAAGGGTTAATTAGTGTATAAAACAATTATGTTAAGTGTGTTAGGCAGTTGGTAAGACACTCGCAAAGGAATCGTCTTAAAACTCGTAATGGTTAAATTATTAAAAATGGTGGAGCCGAGGGTACTCGAGTGACTTAAGAGAATCAGTAAGCGCAGAGCAAGCGTTAGAATCTAAGTTGGTTAAAGTATATATTTACAAGTGACTTTGGTTTAATTCCAACTTACTTGTTGTTTATAGGTTATCAGACTCGTCCCGAGCCATTTGTAACCCCCAGCCGCTCAGGCAAGTTTTCTACCCGTATAACTGTTGTTGTGATGTATATGTGTATATGCATGATCTTGCGATAAATGCATATTGGTTATTAGCAAATTCTTGCGATATATTGTAGCATGTGATATGGTATATATGCATGCCTGTTTCATATTCTCGATTTATATATCTGTTGGTTCAAATGCTTATAGTTGCATAATACCTATGCTAGAGATAAGCGGTATTTGAGTTTACCCTTAGTATAGGGGATCAAAAGGTGAACATATTCCTAAACCGGGAGTCGATGTTCCCGAGTATAATATATATTTTATATATATATGGTCATAGTTTTCCAAACTATTAATCGAATAAGGTTTATTCGATAACTTTAACCATTTATTTTATTATATGAATATTATTTCGAATATTCATTCGAGGGCTTATGACTCCTTTATTTTATTATATGAATATTATTTCAAATATTCATTCGAGGGCTTATGATTCAGCTTATATTATTTAATGATTATTAATTGGATATTCATTTGAGGATGTATGACTCCTTTATTTTATTTAATGAATATTATTTATAATATTTATTCGAGGTATTATGACTCCGCTTATTATTTATTAATATTCTTTATTTTATTAAAGAATAATGTTCGATAATCAAACTTATCTTGATGATTCAAATAAAGATAGTACTTTCCTATAAGTATATCTTTGGTTATTTAATACTCATTTCAAGTATAAGTTTTACAACATCTACTTCAATTATTTTTATAAAGATTATTCTTTATGGGAATATTAATTAAATAATAATATTCAGATATTTTCAAATATATTGGGACTGATTTATTTTGTTAAATCAGCATCACTCCAAACATTTTTAAAAATGTTTTGCGAGTCTTCAAAATGATTTTTAAAAGTTAGAGCGGATCCCAAAACTCATTTTTATATTTAAGATTCTCCTTTCGAAGGGGATTTAAATACTCGCTCAAAACCTGAGGGATCCGGCTCTATGGTGTATTTTATATTCGCAACAAGGTTGCAGTTTTGGTAAATGAATTGATTACTTACCCAACGTTCGGGAAGTAAGTCCATCTATCGAGTCGGCATAAGCAACATGGGCTCAGTGGGCGTCCATGATAGTGTAAGTGGCTCAGTGGGAGTCCATCAAATGCGTAAGTGGCTGAGTGGCAGTCCAGCATAAGGTCCTATTGCGACCAGGGTGATGACCAGTGGGGAATTCGTCCATCTACTAGTAGAAAATGTTACTTATTGGTATCTTTGCCTGATCAGCAAGATATCGGGTTTATGCCACAATTCTTTTTTCCTTTCCAAAAATTCATTGGATGTTACAAACTCTGTTCATACCTTACATGATAGAGGTTTTCAGGAAATGTATGAAGAAGATGTATATGTGGATATATATATATATATATATATCAGAACTTAATGAAGTATATCATAGCTTCATTTCCTTCAAAATATTTCAAAGATTGAATCTATTCAAGTCTTATATTGTAGTCTCATCAGTGTGATGAACTTTTGAAACTAATTATAACTTGAACGGTGGTAGTTCAAGTAGTATTCGGAAAAGATATAAGTATATTGGAGTATCTTGTAACTTCATCTTTTAAACTTATACCTAGTAAATGATTTTCTTATGCATATCAAAGACTTTCAGAAAAACGTTGAGACAAGGTTAGATATATGAGATAACCTTGCAACGATATTTATTTTTATACAGTTATAAACTGGAACTCTGTGTATATTATGCATGGAAGAGGACTTCCAAGATTTTGAAAAGTATATATGTATGTATACTGAATATTTTGCGACTTCATCGCATTAAGATATCAAACTTGGTTCATTTCTTTTGACCAAGACTTTCATGAGTACTATGAGAAGGCTCATATATTGTTAATCATTATACATATTATTTTGGTGGGCTTGCTACTCACCCTTGCTTTCTTCTTTCATCACACAACAACAGATAGAAAAGATGAACAAGACCAAGCTTCCAATTCACAAGCGGTTAGGAAACATTCCGCAGTTTTCTGGAAGCGTTGATGCCGCCGTAGCTGAGGTAGGAGCTACCAATAGGCTAGGCTTTCAACTTTTGATGTACCAGATTTATGTATATTTATGAATTGTAATAATGGCAAAGAAAATGTAAATTTATTCAGAAAACCTTTTAAGGTGTATTGGCAGATAATTGTGGAATAAAATGACTTGTGATTATTTTTGGGTATTCATCTCTGAGACTATAACTTGCGGTGTGTGTGTTTATTGTGGAGTCACAGTACAGAGTAGTTGATTATTTATTAAGATTGGATGTTTTAAGGGAAATGGAACTCGTGACAACCCGGATCCCCGACCCCGGATTTGGGGGTGTTACAGAAGTGGTATCAGAGCCAAGCGTTATAAACCTCAGAGATGATGTGACGTTAAGATAATAAGTTCACTAAGATAATAAGAACTCTTGCCAAGTTCATAGTCGGACTACCTAACGTAGTACTGACAGTTAAAACCCTTATGGGAACCCTTATAAATATCGTGATAGAAGCGTAGTTCGTTATCGTATATGGTAGCGGGACACCGAACCCTGAGGTTGAGGAGTAACATCGCGATGATGTTTTATTACTAATTGGAGATCGGATTGTGGATCCGATAGAGCGTCCTAACGCAGGACCGGATGATGTTGATATTGAGGATGTAACGGTTGAGGATGTTGTCCTAGAACGGATTGTTGCTGAGGAGGATCCCGTGAAGGATCCTTGACAAGAATGAATAAAGGACCACTGAGGAATTGATGACCATGGTTAGGGTAACTCCCAGAGGTAGGATTGGCCGGTCACTACCAGAGGTTCGTTCAAGTTTGTAAAGATAGTAGCCCCTTTAACGCGGCTTACTCGTAAGACTGAGAAGTTCGAATGGACAGAGAAATGCGAGAACAACTTTTAAGAACCGAAGCAAAGGTTGGTGACGTTCCCTATGTTGGCGTTGCCAGATGGAAAATGATATTTTGTGAAGTGTAGTGACGCTTCGCATAAGGAATTAGGGTGCTTCTCATACATCACAGCAAGGTAATCGCGTACGCGTCAAGACAATTAAGGGAATTTAAAATTCGATATCCCCACCCATGAGCTTGGGCTCATGGCAATAGTTTTGCCCTAAAGATTTGAGGCACTACTTGTATGGAGAGAATTGCGAGATTCACAAACCATAGGAGCTCTAGTACATTTTTACGTAGAAAGAGCTCAACATACGCCAGAGGAGGCGGTTAGAGCTAATCAAGAATTATGATTGGGAGATTCTTTATCATTCGGGGAAAGCCAATATGGTGGCTGATGCCCTTAGTAAAAAGGAGAGACTCAAGATGATAATGTCTTTTGGAGAGTTTATAAGAGATTTTGAGAAAATGGAAATAGAAGTGAAGGTAACCGGAGCCGGTACCGAAAAGCTGTTTGAGATTGCAATACAGTTCAAATTATTGGAAAAGAACAGATTGTGCCAGAAAAAGTGATGAATGAAGGCAGAGAGCCAATAAATAGAGAAGAGATTAATACCGAGAAAGATGATAAGGGAATAATGAGGTGTTCCTACAGAAATTGGGTTCCAAAAGTTCAAGAGGTTAAGGATGAGAACTTAGATGAGAGCCATAGTTTGAGGAATAAGATTTAGGGCAAACCCTGAATGTGATAGTCAGGGAGGTTGTCATCAAGAAAGAAAGAACCCATAACATAATAGAGTGGAAAACAAGGTTTTTAATGTATAAGATAACCCCGATTATGGGAGAAGGTTGAAACATTTCATACTAAGGAAACAGAAAGTCGAGTAAGGAAAGGAGACCCGAGACGGTACTCCTATACGGAAATTTATGGACCTGTCTAGACAGAACTTAGACTATTATCCCCAACCACCACCTTGAGGAAACAATGTGGTGAGAAATTCTTTCAGGTTCTTTAAGTCACTAAGCTCTCAGAGTTCCAAGGAACAAGCTGACCCAGTCGAGGCAAGAGCCTGGCTAAAGGAAATACAAGAATCATTTGAGTTCTAAATGATTGACGAATCACAAAAGAGTGTTTTTGTCACTTACCCTCCTAAGAGAGAGACCACCCGCTGGTGAAAGGCCAAGGAAGGCACGAAGCAAGAGATTATAATAAACTGATTTAAGTTCAGTCAATTATTTTTGGGAAAGTAATTCCCAAAGATAAGGAGATAGTGTAAAAGCTTTGGAGCTAGAACAAAAGCGGATGAGTATGATGAATTATGAATCTAAGTTGTAAAAGTTATAAAGATTCATTCTGAGGACACGAATCCAGAATGACGGGATGTATGAAATCAATGTTTATGTTGTGTTGGTTCATGAAATAATGATAAGAGAAAGGAAAATAAAAAGAAACTGGAGTGGAAAGGAATATAAAGGCAATAGAGTTTGAGGAATGATAAGGGAATTGGGTATGAGGAAACCCTAAAGACTCGTAGTAATAGAAATAGAAAAGTATGTAATCGTCAGGATGAGGGTGATTCACCATGAGTTAAATTGATGGTTGAAGGTATAAGAGATACATATATTTTATCCCCTGTAAGTTGGGAAGATTCAAGGAAACCTTGAGATAGTTCGAAGGATAAATAATGAGACGCGGATAGACTGAGGAGACAAGAAAGTAAGAAATTAGGAAAATTGGATGAAGGAAGGACCTTCAAGAATGTGAAGTGTAAGATCGGTGGCATGATACCCAGAAAGGGAGACGCCAGGTATGAAAGATATCCCAACGTTGAGATGACTGTTGAGATAAGCAACAAAAGTAAATACAGAATTATTAAGAAGAAGTTCACGTTGAACACGACCAATATCTTCCAGAACATCCCTGTAGTCATTACCAAATTAGGAAAGAAAAGCAGATAACCGTTGTTATCTTTTGAAGTCCATAATTGATTGACCTCATTTTGAATACAGATGTTATTATGAAATTAGGCATATACTATCGAGGTAGGAATGATTGAATAAGACACCCTTATCAGGGATATATGACTTGATTTATCCATGGAAGGATGCATGTACCTTTTTAAAGGTGGAATTAAGGATAGAACATCGGTAACTTAAAACGAATCCTAGGGGAATGCATACAGGTTGGCATTTCACCCTTAATAGGGATAGTATGAGTTTTGACAGTATGAATTGGAAAGGATTAAGGTAATAACAACCTTTAAGAATCAGTGGAGAATTTTTTTTTCAAAAGTATATAGACAATGATTCTGGTATAAATAAATGGTATTTTGATATGCCCTGTATCTAGGGAATACAGGAGGAACGATTCAAGGATAACCTTAGAGGTTTTACAAGGAGAAAGGTAATATTCAAAATTCTCAAGAATAGAAATGTTGATAAAGGAAATATGACGTAATTATAATGATGCCAAATGGGGCACGTGTTAAACCACGAGAAGGTATGGATCGAACCAGTAATGGTCGAAATTGTTCAGGGCAATTGTAAGTCATATGTCATAGCCTATTTGTATATTCGAGGATTCAACTCAACTCAAATAAGAATGTAATAAGTAAATAGTGGATCTACCGTCAGAGAGATCTCGCAAAGTAATATCTGTCAAAGGATTCAGAAACAAGGTTCATCTACAGACTTGAGGACTTAATTCACTGGAAGAAGTTCAAGAAGTTGATCATGCCTCAGTGATATAAATCAAGATCGTGGATTTAATCAAGTGACAGAGATCTCGTCAGGGTATCAATTAATTACAAGGATTTAATCTGAAGAAAATCAAAGTGTCAAAGTCAAGACATGAAGAAACGTCACGGAAGTTAGTCACTCATGAACCAGACAGTACATCGAGTGTCAACGTTGAAGTGGTGGAATTGATTCATAATTGACTGTGATTATCAGAAGATTTTCAGAAGAATGGTTGCTGCTTAAGATTAGTTTTAATTCTCTATTAATTAATTAAGTCATATAATTTAATTAAGAAAATAAATTATATCTGCAAAGATTAATTTATTGATTAATTGAATTAATTGATTAATTAATTCTGAATTAATATTAATGATTTTCAGAATTTTAATTGGATTAAAATCTGCATTAAATCAGCAAGACAATTGAAAATGAACTAGCATGACAATCAGGATTGTCATACCGATTGTCATGCTAGGCCATTTTCAATAGTCTCACCGAAAGTTACACTAGGAGGAGGATTGTCTTGCTAGTTCATTCTGATTGTCATGCTAGTTCATTCAGATTGTCTTGCTAGTTCAATCCATTGTCCTACCGAAAGTCTTGCCAGCTATAGGATTGTCATGCAAGTTCAATTCTATTCGGCTGTTGATTAAAAAGAAGCAGAGCAGCAGCAACTCAACTATCCAGAAAAATAGAAGCCAAGAACAAACAGAAAGAAAAAGCAGCCGCCTCTGAAACATTCAATATTTATCTGCTTAATTCAAGATCAATTTCTAGATTGCAAAGTTAAATCCAATCAACTAGAAATCATTCTCTTGTTCTTGTGTAACAATCTAGCGGATCAAAATCCCTAGAACTTAATCTCAAATTGCGTTTAGCATTTGAATCTTTTTATTACAAAAATAGAAAAAGTTCATGTCGAATTTATTCTAGATTTGTGATAATTAATTTGAGATTAATTCCTTGTAATCGATACAGTTGTTGTAACACCTTTCAAGTTTAATAATATTTTTATTTAACTTGAATTTTGTTTCACATTTTTTATTCCGCATTTAATTCGATTATTCGGTACTGTTTGTATTCAACCCCCCTTCTACAAACACATTGGGACCTAACAATTGGTATCAGAGCCTTCTGATTAACGAACAAATCAAGATCCTAGACTTTTGTGATTTTTCTACTCCTTGAATTTTTATTTATTCAAAAATTCATAATGACTTCACATAAAGTTGGAACCGTTAAAATTCCACAATTTGATAAAGAGAATTATATCATGTGGAAGAAGAAGATGCTATTATTTTTACAAGTTGCAAATCCCAAATATTCAAACTTGTTAAAGAAGGGTATAAAAACTCCGATGGTTATTGAACCGGAGGTAATAATAGATGGTGTGGTGACTACTAAAGCTAGAACCTATCCAAAAGAGCCCGAAGATTTTACTCCTGCTGAGAAGGAAGAAGCCTCCTTGGATGCCATCCTTCAATTAATATTAATTGATTCCCTTGATCCCTTGATGAACAGACATGTGATGAACTGTAAAAATTCTAAACACATGTGGGAAACTATTGAGGTAATTAATGAAGGCACAGAGGAAGTTAGGGAGAACAAGTTGGAAATCCTAACCTCTGAATATGAATATTTCAAATCAAATCCAGGAGAAGGAATTACTGAAGTGTTTGAGAGGTACAATGCGTTGATCAACAACCTGAACATCAATGGAAAGTATTATTCAATCAGGGAGGTCAACAAAAAGTTCCTTTTAACACTGCCAGCTCATCTTGAACATAGAATCACTGCCATTAGAGAAGCTAGAGATCTGAATGAGATTTCTTTGGACAGGCTCTATGGAGTGTTAAAAACCTATGAGTTGGAGCAGATTCAACAGAAGGAAGTCTACGGGAAGGATAGAATGGTCAGCACATCTACTGCACTTGTAGCTGAAGGTCAACAACAACAGCAATCTCAATAATTGGAGAGAATGGTACAGTGTTCCAAGGCTGAGGAAAATATGTTAGTAGCAGAATATGATCCCCCTACTACAAATCAATCAAGTGATGATTTTTATTCCTTGGAAGAGCTGGAGCAATTGGAAGACGAGTCAATGGCCCAAATTGTCAAGAGATTCTCCCATGTCAGATTCAAGAGGAATCCCAAGCTTAAGTACAAGTCCAACTACAACAAATTCCAGAAAGGTGGATCTTCATCCTCTAACACCAGCAGTGGTGGATACAAAACAGGGATGGTTGATCGGAGCACCATTAGATGCTATAACTGCAATGAGTTGGGACACTTTGCCACAGAATGTAGGAAGCCAAAGCAAGTAAGAAAGAACTCTGAAAGGGCTTATCTGGCAAAGAGAAGAAGCTGGGATGATACTGACAGTGAAGATGAAGATGAAGGAAATCTTGCTCTTATGGCTATTGATGGAAAAGCTTCATCGTCGAGAATAGAGGTAAAACTTTCTGATGCTGAAATGGTTTATCATCTAAGAGGTAACTTAGATTGTGCACGTCGTGATAATGAACTGTTAAGTTTACAGATCACAGACCTTGAGAAAGAGGTCAATGAATTAAGACTTGTGCACATTAATCAAGACAAATTAAAAGAACAAGTATCTTTTCTAGAGAATAGAGTTGACTGTTATAGAAAACTCGAAACTATTCTCAAAGACAAGATCACCGGTCTTGAGACTAAGGTTAGAGCCTACTTCAATTCTTGTTCGAAGGCTAAAGAGTTCTACAGTAAGCAATCTGTTAATCAAACATCTGGAATAGGTTATGATTACAATGTTGCTATTGGAGAATTAGGCATAAACTCCCCTCCTCGTGTCTGTGCTAAAGGGAGGGAAGTACCACATATGCTTAAGGGTGTTGATGAACCCCTCTATAAACCATCAATTGCTGAACCATTTGATGCGACCTCTTCTGTTATTCAAGAAGAAATACGTGCTGAAGATCTTGCTAATGAGAAGGTTGTTTCCAAGTCAAGTGTGTCGAAAGTTCCAGTCAAAGTTGTGAAAGCAACTGAGACTAACTCAGACACACATGAGTTGGATAACAAAAATGCCATGTCTGCCATGCATAAATTGCCTACTTTTAATCACTCTCATAAAGCATGTGGTGTTTCTAATTGTATGTCTTGTGCTTTTAATATGATGTATGCTTATTTTAATGGTAAGCATGTTTCTAATGATAAGACTACTCCTCGTCAGCATGTGAATAACAAGAAGCATGATAGGTCTAAGACTGCTAGTCCTTCTAAGGCTAGAAAGGAGACATTTGTGCCTAAGCTTAAACAGAAATTTGTTAAAGCTGTTTACAAGGTCAAATGTTCAGTCATTGAGAAAGTTGAGACCATTAAGATTAAAAATGTTGTTTTTCCTGACAAAGGATAGTTCTACAAGTATGCCGGGCCCAACCAAGTTTGGGTTCCGAAGAAGGGTTAATCCATTTGTGTTGCAGGGCATTAAAACAGGTGAAACCGGAAGTGTGGATTCTTGACAATGGATCATCAAGACATATGACCGGAGATAGAGCCCTGCTATCAAATGTGGATTGAGAAAGCTGGCCCCCTGATTACCTTTGGAGATAACAGCAAAGGTTTATCTGAGGGATATGGCTGTTTGCAAGCTAGGAATGTTATCATTATAATTTTGTATATTGTGCTAGGTTATTATCAGGAAGCAGTATCCAACATATAGCACCAGTGACGAGACTTGGGAATATTACGACATATCAAGCACCTGCTGCACATTACACTTGGAATTGGACTCTAGTAAGATGTATACAAGTGTACTCCTGGTTGGTGAGTCAAAAGAGGAAGTCAATGCACCACAGCTCATGGACTTTGCAGCTGCAGATCTATTGGACTATGCAATCTCTTCTTCATAATCTCACTTGAGGTTGGTATGAACTAGTGTACTACTCAAGCAATCGTCAAGAACAAGGTATAGCACTCTAACTGAAGTTATTGTTTAATATGAACTAGTAGAGTCGTCATATTTTTAACTGTCTTATCATTAGGCACAATCATATTGTTTTATATGTGCAGTGATATACTGTTAATGCAACATAACAATTAGTATCTAAAGTACTTGACAAGTATCGGTCAATGATATGTTGTTAACATTATGTTGCAGATATTTGTAAGCTTTTGACATGAATGAGAATTACTTAGACTTTACCCTAAGTGATCAATGTTTTATCAAAAACTCATTCATATTGAAAAACAAAATCAAACTTCTTTCTACATTAGTGATTTCTTATTTCATGTAAAATCTTTTGAAATCACTATTGTAAATCATTTTCTCTCTATTACCATATATTCTGTGTTACAGGTTCAGTCTCCAATGACTTTCTTTCATTGACAGTCATGAGGTTGAAAACCCACAACGTCTATCCCAGACTGTAAAGACAAACACAAAAACAGAACCAACCAACACTCTCTTACCACTAAATGTAGTATGAATGAGCGTGAGGGAGATAGTGCCTTAGTGCACCACAAAAGGAAGGTTCTGTAGTCAACCCAGTAGCTCTGTCTCCTACATAGATGAGTAGTATTTAAACCGAGACAACTGCTAGCCCCCATACATCTTCTCAAAAAGATGTAATGGCTGAAAAGGAACAAAAACAGTTACTAGATTCATTCTCTCAAAAGGGTGCGTCTATTGAAATTTGCCTGTCGGCCAAGGTATCCGATGTAGTGTCACCACTTCAAATATAAACAATTCTTGATGCACAAGGATAGGTTACACACACAAAGGATGAGTTGACGGAAACAAGAGTTTCAACCATTTTAAGGTCAGATTCAATTGTTCAAGGTTCGTTAGTGGACCAATTGCCTTTATAGGTGTTAGGAGAGGATACTGATCCAAAAGCCATATGTCAGTGGTCAGTGTCTACCTCCCCAGGCTTAAATCCCCTGGATGCATCTGCGGATAGTGGATCTGACATAGGCGCAGATCGGCAACTTGTTGACAATGATTCAGATATTACCTGATGAGTCACAAGGAAATGTCTTCATAGGCATTAGAAGGGAACTTTGATCTTTATGCTAAATTCTTTGGATCATTGTTTACCTTCCCAGAATTCAAATCTGGAACCCTAAAAGGGAAACTAGCAACTTGTAAATTATGACTCAGATTCATCTGACGAGTTTAACAAGGATGGGGATTTGCGAACTCCCATTGCACCACCTGTGACCTCCTTAAGGATGGCTAAGGTGATTTTCCTTGCAGGTACAGCTGGATTATGGAGCTATGAGAGAAGAGTGATACACTTGTGAGAATGAGTGTAAACACGAGTGGAGAGAAGAGTGAAACTCATGTGAGGTACACTAAACAGAATCACACACTCACAGTGAGGAAGAAAGAGAAACTACTTGTTATTTCTTTTCCAACCAAGTGAAATATGAGAACTCCTTCAGACGACGGCATACATTCCTTCTTTAAGGGGGAGATAAAAGCTTAAGTAATAGTTTGAAGGATTCCTCAACTAAGGGGGAGAAATAGCAGGGAGTAAGAAAAAGATCCTACTTGTACACTACACCACACCATTGTTGTTTGTAACTACGGATCCTATTGTACGGGAGAGGTGGTAAACACAAGGTGATTTTCTAAGTAAGGGGAGAAGCTGTTTTCAAAAGGGGAGTACCATTGGCTTTTATCTGCGGATCCTATTGTACGGGAGAGGTGGTGAACGAAGGTGATCTTCTTTAATCAGTTGATTCTCATAGGGGGAGAAGCAAGAGAGATATGGGCTTCTCAACAGGAAATGTGGTTGTACAAATGAAAATGGAACTACTTGAAGATATGTTCAGTCTAGAGGAACATCTACTTGGAATCTGGAAAATGTTAAATCTCATCCAGAACTTTTCTGCTATTTACTTTGCATATATGTTATATCTTTTTCTTATTTGTTAGTTGAGTTATCCTCTAGGTATTTGTGTGTTATTGTCTAACAAACAAATAGGGGGAGATTGTAAGTCATATGTCATAGCCTATTTGTATATTCGAGGATTCAACTCAACTCAAATAAGAATGTAATAAGTAAATAGTGGATCTACCGTCAGAGAGATCTCGCAAAGTAATATCTGTCAAAGGATTCAGAAACAAGGTTCATCTACAGACTTGAGGAGTTAATTCACTGGAAGAAGTTCAAGAAGTTGATCATGCCTCAGTGATATAAATCAAGATCGTGGATTTAATCAAGTGACAGAGATCTCGTCAGGGTATCAATTAATTACAAGGATTTAATCTGAAGAAAATCAAAGTGTCAAAGTCAAAACATGAAGAAACGTCACGGAAGTTAGTCACTCATGAACCAGACAGTACATCGAGTGTCAACGTTGAAGTGGTGGAATTGATTCATAATTGACTGTGATTATCAGAAGATTTTCAGAAGAATGGTTGCTGCTTAAGATTAGTTTTAATTCTCTATTAATTAATTAAGTCATATAATTTAATTAAGAAAATAAATTATATCTGCAAAGATTAATTTATTGATTAATTGAATTAATTGATTAATTAATTCTGAATTAATATTAATGATTTTCAGAATTTTAATTGGATTAAAATCTGCATTAAATCAGCAAGACAATTGAAAATGAACTAGCATGACAATCAGGATTGTCATACCGATTGTCATGCTAGGCCATTTTCAATAGTCTCACCGAAAGTTACACTAGGAGGAGGATTGTCTTGCTAGTTCATTCTGATTGTCATGCTAGTTCATTCAGATTGTCTTGCTAGTTCAATCCATTGTCCTACCGAAAGTCTTGCCAGCTATAGGATTGTCATGCAAGTTCAATTCTATTCGGCTGTTGATTGAAAAGAAGCAGAGCAGCAGCAACTCAACTATCCAGAAAAATAGAAGCCAAGAACAAACAGAAAGAAAAAGCAGCCGCCTCTGAAACATTCAATTTTTTATCTGCTTAATTCAAGATCAATTTCTAGATTGCAAAGTTAAATCCAATCAACTAGAAATCATTCTCTTGTTCTTGTGTAACAATCTAGCGGATCAAAATCCCTAGAACTTAATCTCAAATTGCATTTAGCAATTGAATCTTTTTATTACAAAAATAACCCCCCTTCTACAAACACATTGGGACCTAACAACAATTAGGACTTAAGATAAAAGATGTTCTAATTATGATTGAGAGTCAGTCATGACATTGATTAACCTCTAAAGACCGAGGCAATAACTTATGGAAAAATGGTGATTTTTTTTTACTCATCAGATTTTAAGGAAAACATCTTCACATAAGCTGTGATTGAAATAAGGTAGAAAATTTATTTGGAGGTGGTTAAAATGACATTGACTGTAAGGAAATTTTACTATCAGGAAAGGCCAAAGAGGTGGCCGACACTTTAAATGTAAGAGGATAATTATAGGCGCTTGTGCCAAAGGAATACAGTGATGATGGTTAAAGCTATGCAGATTGTATTATGGTTTGGAAGATTGACATTCCTTCTGATGACTGTGCAATATCCAACCGTAATAGTAGTTGGTAAAGGTTTAATTCGTGTAATCGCCATGAGCGGGCTATCTATCTCAGAAGGTACTATCTTGAGAATAATCCAGGACCATATTTCAAAAAGGACTAAACGAACCTTGAGTTAAGTCTTCTATTTAAGGCATACGATTAAGAATGGTATTCACCTGCTATCGTTGCTTTGACTGAAACTCTTCTGCAATTTTATCTACTTCATGTCATGAAAGTATGTCTTTGGATTGTTCTTCATGAATTATGATTGGTCATTATGTTAACTCCTTAGAAGTATTCTATACGACACGTATGGACTCCGTATGGTTAGATATTAAGATTTAATGGAAAATGAATGACGACAGTAGGTCAGTAGTGGACCATAGTAGTGCATCAATGATTCTGCGAGTAATGAGCTGATTACAACCGTGAGAGTTGTATTGGAATGAATGTTGATATTGAGTACCACTAATCGGGTCGTGGTGGTGTATAAGTTATCATTGATAGACTAATTAAGTAGATTATCTACCTATTGAATACTTATTCCTTCTTATCAATAGAGAGTCGTATTACTATACGAGGAAGGTTGCGATGCAAGCATAGAATTCTAGTAACGATGATGTATAAAATGAAATTCCAGATTCGATTTTCGATGTCGAGGGAGTTTCGAAGGTGATTGTGTATAAGCTCGAGCAAGAGCATGGGTCCATAGAATGATGGATGGAATAGTAAATATTTAAGCATGTGAAATGCGATGCTATTATACTTGATGTGGGTTTATATACACATATGTTTCATTCTCCTATGACAAACCTCTATAGTTCAGAGATAGGTTCCAAGCCAGATATTTGGTGGCAGCATATTTTTTTTATATATACAATTCTCTTCAATTCGTTTTTTTCTCTCATTTTCATTTCATGTAAGTTGAGAAGAACAACCCTTCCAGAAGGGGAGGTATTGCTGAATGACTATCTATCTGTGTGATAGAAGCCTAGTAGGATACCACATGTTGTTTAATTGCTTGTCAAGTACTAAAGGCTGGCCACCTTCTGTACTAACTATGCGATATAACAAGTGTTCATGATCATAGTGATCTCTCAATAAATTCTTTTACTTCTATATGAAGGACTAAGCTTTCGAAGATAGAAGCAGCTGAAAAAGGAGTAGTAAACTTGTGGTGGTATTCGGAATGGAAACACATTCGTGATACTAAGGTTGACGAGGTTATTAAAAGGTTATAGAACGCTAACGAGCAAAAGTGTAACCAGCATATGTACGGAAGATAGTAACGCTTACGAATTAGAAAAGAATGAGTATTGAGAAGCAAAAGCTATAACGCTAGAAGCTATAATAAGAGTCTGTGCAATAGACTTGAAAGAAATTGGAATGATCACTTAACACGGATTGAGTTTTCTTACGACAATAGATCGTATGTCAGGTATCGAGATGTCGTCTTATGAGATCCTTGAGGGAAGACAATGTCGATCTCCCTTATGTTAGGATGAAGTCGTAGAGCGCAAGATGCTCGGACCCGCAGTAGTCCAAAGGACCAGGGATATAATAGATCTAATCAGAGGACGGCTGGTAGTAACCCAAGATGGACATGATAAGTATGTTGATTTGACACGAAAGGACAAAGAATAGGAAGTAGGGGACCTAGTGTTTTTAAAGGTATTCCCTTGGAAACCCTTGGAAAGGATTGATGAGATTCGGAAAGAAAGGAAAGCTAAGTCCACAATTTGTCGGACCCTTGGATATACTTAAACATATTGGGAAGTTAGCATACGAGCTAGCCCTACCCCCGAACCTGTAGCAAGTTCATAACGTGTCCCACGTATCAATGTTAAGGAAGTGTAATTCAGATGCCAGATAAATAGGGGCATATGAGCGCATAGACATGCAACCCGACGTAACCTATATGGAGCAACCAGGAAGGGTTATAGAGTGAAAAGGAACAAGTGCTTAGGAGAAGGGTTATCAAACTAGGCAGAGTTTGGTGGTAGGACCACAATGTGGGAAAATTTACTCGAGAGCTAGAGAGTGCAATGCTAAGAGAGTATCCCTATTCATTTTCTATCTGATTCCGGGACGGAATCCTTTTAAGGAGGGGAGACTGTAATAACCCCAATTTTTGGAAATTTTTGAAACCCTTATGAATAGTGATTTTGCAGATTATGCTGAATAAGAAAACTTTTCATGCCACACTATGTAGGGGTCCTGTTATTGATATTCTGAGATTTTATTAGTACTCTATATGGTATATAAGTGTATGTAAAGATCGTCAGAATCCAATTCCGAATACTTTGATTTTTTCCGGAAATCCACTAGATACGGAAAGAATTGAGTATAAGGTAACAGGATAAAAAGGATTTAAATTAAAGGAGTATAAGAGAGGATCATAAAAGGAATATAATATATTGAGAAAGGTTAAGGGAACCTAAGTAATAAGATCCCGGGTATGATCCCTCAAACGATAAATGAAAACGAAAGTTAAGCGAACCGTATAACAGATCAGCGGTCATTAGGCAAGAAATTAGGAAGTTAATCAAAGAGATTAGAGGGGATGATGTCATCCAACCAATGAGAAGAGGACAAATAGGGAAGGATGACACCACATGATGACATAAGCATGACAAAGGGAGGAAGGAAATGTGGTTGAATTAGAACCATACAAAGTTTAAGGCTAAAAAGGTAATTAACCAAAACAAAAACAAAACTACTTCCACCAAGCCAAAACAAATCATTTTTCACCAAAACAAAATTCTATTTCTCATCACCAAGAACATTGCTCTCGGCTTTTTGCATTTTCAAAGGGAAATTTTCAAAATCCAAGATCCAAGCTTCCTAAATTGGTAGGATAATTCCCTAGTATTCCTTATGCATAGATATGGCTATATTATGAGTTTAAGCATCCCATTCATTCTCTATCTTCTCCAATAAATCAATGAAGAAGATAATGAATAGTGATTTCAAGGTTTTTAACTTGATTTTTCTTGCTTTTCCTTTAAGATCCAAGCATTCCTAAGACTCCTCAAGGCTTCCTAAGGCTTCCTAGCTACTCACACCACTTCAAGGAAGGTATATCATCTCCAAACCCTAGATTTACTTTGTATATTAGGATGATTTTGGTTGATATGGTATTAGAGTAGCTTAATGATGGTTGGTTTAGAGTTGGGTTGGAATGGTGGAGATTGGAATGTTGAAATCTTATGATTTGGTTAAAGATTGTAGTATAGTTTAAATTCAAGTTTTAGGATTAAGTAAATTGATTATAATGAGTTGATTTGGGGCTGTTTTAATGTAGTTTGGATGGAGTTTTGATTGGGTTATGAATTGGGATTGAATTGTGGTGGATTTGGAATGGTTTAAATTTGGGAAATCGCGTAAACATAGCCGTCGTAATGTCCGATTTACTTTAGACTGCTTTTGTTCATAATATTAGGACCCGAGAACTCCCTGATAGGTTTTGACCATTGCCATGATTAGAAAGTACATGTTACGAGCTTCGTTTTGATATGTGGTTCGTTTGATTCCGATGTACGGTTTAGGATAAACGACCGTTTTAAGTAACGACATTTCGCGAACAAAACATTTCCCCTCGCCTTACTTTGAAACATAGGTTAAAGACCAAAAAGGGTTAATTAGTGTATGAAACAATTATGTTAAGTGTGTTAGGCAGTTGGTAAGACACTCGCGAAGGAATCGCCTTAAAACTCGTAATGGTTAAATTATTAAAAATGGTGGAGCCGAGGGTACTCGAGTGACTTAAGAGAATCAGTAAGCGCAGAGCAAGCGTTAGAGTCTAAGTTGGTTAAAGTATAGATTTACAAGTGACTTTGGTTTAATTCCAACTTACTTGTTGTTTATAGGTTACCAGACTCGTCCCGAGCCATTTGTAACCCCCAGTCGCTCAGGCAAGTTTTCTACCCGTATAACTGTTGTTGTGATGTATATGTGTATATGCATGATCTTGCGATAAATGCATATTGGTTATTAGCAAATTCTTGCGATATATTGTAGCATGTGATATGGTATATATGCATGCCTGTTTCATATTCTCGATTTATATATCTGTTGGTTCAAATGCTTATAGTTGCATAATACCTATGCTAGAGATAAGCGGTATTTGAGTTTACCCTTAGTATAGGGGATCAAAAGGTGAACATATTCCTAAACCGGGAGTCGATGTTCCCGAGTATAATATATATATTTTATATATATATGGTCATAGTTTTCCAAACTATTAATCGAATAAGGTTTATTCGATAACTTTAACCATTTATTTTATTATATGAATATTATTTCGAATATTCATTCGAGGGCTTATAACTCCTTTATTTTATTATATGAATATTATTTCGAATATTCATTCGAGGGCTTATGACTCAGCTTATATTATTTAATGATTATTAATTGGATATTCATTTGAGGATGTATGACTCCTTTATTTTATTTAATGAATATTATTTATAATATTCATTCGAGGTATTATGACTCCGCTTATTATTTATTAATATTCTTTATTTTATTAAAGAATAATGTTCGATAATCAAACTTATCTTGATGATTCAAATAAAGATAGTACTTTCGTATAAGTATATCATTGGTTATTTAATACTCATTTCAAGTATAAGTTTTACAACATCTACTTCAATTATTTTTATAAAGATTATTCTTTATGGGAATATTATTTAAATAATAATATTCAGATATTTTCTAATATATTGGGACTGATTTATTTTGTTAAATCAGCATCACTCCAAACATTCTTAAAAATGTTTTGCAAGTCTTCAAAATGATTTTTAAAAGTTAGAGCGGATCCCAAAACTCATTTTTATATTTAAGATCCTCCTTTCGAAGGGGATTTAAATACTCGCTCAAAACCTGAGGGATCCGGCTCTATGGTGTATTTTATATTCGCAACAAGGTTGCAGTTTTGGTAAATGAATTGATTACTTACCCAACATTCGGGAAGTAAGTCCATCTATCGAGTCGGCATAAGCAACATGGGTTCAGTGGGCGTCCATGATAGTGTAAGTGGCTCAGTGGGAGTCCATCAAATGCGTAAGTGGCTGAATGGCAGTCCAGCATAAGGTCCTATTGCGACCAGGGTGATGACCAGTGGGGAATTCGTCCATCTACTAGTAGAAAATGTTACTTATTGGTATCTTTGCCTGATCAGCAAGATATCGGGTTTATGCCACAATTTTTTTTCCTTTCCAAAAATTCATTGGATGTTACAAACTCTGTTCATACCTTACATGACAGAGGTTTTCAGGAAATGTATGAAGAAGATGTATATGTGGATATATATATATATATATATATATATCAGAACTTAATGAAGTATATCATAACTTCATTTCCTTCAAAATATTTCAAAGATTGAATCTATTCAAGTCTTATCTTGTAGTCTCATCAGTATGATGAACTTTTGAAACTAATTATAACTTGAACGGTGGTAGTTCAAGTAGTATTCGGAAAAGATATAAGTATATTGGAGTATCTTGTAACTTCATCTTTTAAACTTATACCTAGTAAATGATTTTCTTATGCATATCAAAGACTTTCAGAAAAACGTTGAGACAAGGTTAGATATATGAGATCACCTTGCAACGATATTTATTTTTATACAGTTATAAACTGGAACTCTGTGTATATTATGCATGGAAGAGGACTTCCAAGATTTTGAAAAGTATATATGTATGTATACTGAATATTTTGCGACTTCATCGCATTAAGATATCAAACTTGGTTCATTTCTTTTGACCAAGACTTTCATGAGTACTATGAGAAGGCTCATATATTGTTAATCATTATACATATTATTTTGGTGGGCTTGCTGCTCACCCTTGCTTTCTTCTTTCATCACACAACAACAGATAGAAAAGATGAACAAAACCAAGCTTCCAATTCGCAGCGGTTAGGAAACGTTCCGCAGTTTTCCGGAAGCGTTGATGCCACCGTAGCTGAGGTAGGAGCTACCAATAGGCTAGGCTTTCAACTTTTGATGTACCAGATTTATGTATATTTATGAATTGTAATAATGACAAAGAAAATGTAAATTTATTCAGAAAACCTTTTAAGGTGTATTGGCAGATAATTGTGGAATAAAATGACTTGTGATTATTTTTGGGTATTCATCTCTGAGACTATAACTTGCGGTGTGTGTGTTTATTGTGGGGTCACAGTACAGAGTAGTTGATTATTTATTAAGATTGGATGTTTTAAGGGAAATGGAACTCGTGACAACCCGGATCCCCGACCCCGGATTTGGGGGTATTACACAAAGCATTATAGTTATTCACATATCATATTTGTTGTTTATACTTGCTCTTCCTTACCGGTCCATCTTCTTCGACTTGGCTAGAAAGACAGGCTTCTGCCATATCCAAGTAGTACTCTTCGGCAAAGGGAAAAGCACCTCAATTTTCATCCAACATAGCAGAAGATAACTTTTTCTGTATTGATGTGTGTTTTCAAGAAGTTTTTGCGGAAACCTGCTGATAACTTTTATATCAAAGAACATGATGTATATGTATTAAAACTAATATCCACCAAGATGCTATAAGAAGCATCCTGAATCATGTTAAGAAATAAACAGAACTTTGGAGATTGGAGTCGGGCCTTATAGGTAAGTGTCTGCTGAGTATTTAAAAATTATATTTTTGTTTACACCTTTTGCAGTTCCTAATTGATCCAATATTAGTTGACTGTTAGCAGCTAACCTACAACATACATGAAATTTGAATTACATTTAGAGAAGACGCGATTGATGACAGACTTTTTGCACAAAAAACGACAACTACTGAACTACAACTTTCCATCAGGTTCCAGTAAATTTTCTGTTTCAAATCACTAACAGTATTTTGAGTCATGTAACATTTAGAATCAAACAACAACAAGATAGCAATAGAACTACAAATGAGTAGGTCCAAAAAACTCAAGATATATAATTCAAGAGACATTTTTGTTCATATGAACTTTTCAGTAGGTAAGATGTCATAAGTTGTGATAAGTATCAGTATCCAAAACATGAGATAGTCATAATGTAACACCTTAATATGACTACAATATAGATTATATGTGGAACTATTTACTTTTATTAATGTCATAAATCTCAAGAGTGTTATTCGTAGGTTTATGATGCTCGGAGAAGAGCTTCTGAAAAGGGTGATGAGATCTGTTGAGAGAAAAAGTTATAAAATTTTCTATTGAATGAAGAAGATTGGTACCTTGGACTTCTTGTGAAGTGTAAGAAGTGAATGGCTGACTATCAGCTTTCTCTATATCTGCAGATGACTTTTTGGACCTTCTCTTCACTATAAAGAATGCAACCACGGCTCCAACAACTAAAATGGATATGAAAATTTCTGCCACACCACCACCGCCTATACCTGATTTCTTGCTTCCACCATCTGATGAGTTATTATCACTTAGTTTTCTATTTCGGTTTTCACTATTGACTGGAGGAGTTCCAGGTGGAGGAGGTGGTGCAGGACCTGAACTCTAAGAGTTACCCTCTCTCCTGTTACAATATCATGCATATACTCCTTAAATATAAAATTATCTACTTGGCACATAATATAATCAGGAAACTAATGTGACAAATACTTACTGAATAATGCTTTTTAGTGGATCAGGTTTCCAAATGCTAAAACGGTTATTTCCAACATTCCTGAGAATGTAGATATAATAGAGTTATTAATATTAAATTGATAGCCCTTACTAAGTAGTAGACTTGTCTTACTCACAAAATATGCAGGGAGAGATTAGCAAGGACATTTATAATGTCCGTGACCTGGTTGTTTTGCAAATACCTGCAAAACAATTAACATTGAAGCCAAAAAGGATCTTATAAATATAACCAAAACTGTGAAATAACCTTAACACTTACATATTGGCCATGCTTGAAAAGGCGCTGAAGTTTTCAGGAAGATCACCGGTCAAGGAATTAAAAGAGAGATCCTTGGTGCAAGAGCAATAACATATGTCAAACCAAGCAAAGCAAGGATTTAACTTGCGATAAAGTAAAAAAATTGAATAGTGATTACAATGTAGAGTAACCCAAAGCAAATTACACAAGTGAAAGTTAGTCATAATACTGCACTTTTGACAAAAAGGTACCTGAGATAAAATAATAATAAATAAAATATTAAATGTTCAAAAAGTAATCCAGCTAAAGCAGTCAAACAAATAACTGAAGAGATATGATCTTGTATGAAAATGGAGAGATGTTTGTATTCAAAAAGCCAGTTGAATATGACAATAGAAGACTTTGTAAAGAAAGATATAATATCTCCTCAGGTGTATGGTTAATGATGGATAGCCTGAGCTCAGCAATCTCCAAAATAACATGAAATTCATTATTCAAAGTTGATTGTTGAAGATTATCATTTTCGGAAAGTGGGATCGAAGAAAAAGAAGTGCTTCTACTTAAAGTTGCTTCAGGTTCATTCTCCGGCATCCAGTCACTAATTTTTATAATATTAACTTTATCCTCTCTCGGGATGTTAATACGTAGAACTCTTGTAGGTTCTTCTGTAACAAAAACAGGCTGATGATCAGATATCTCATCAATACTATACTTTAGTGATTTTGAACGGTCATCACCATCCACCAAGAGTTCCAACTGCCGTGGTCTGCCTAGATCTTCCCATGAAAAAGAGGCAGATGAATTGTGAAGAAGCGACTGCCATGAATCAGTGGAACCATCTACTTGTTGGAAACGAATCGGCAAAAATAGAGAATGATTCTCAATCCTGTTGATAAACAAATTTCTTACTACACTTGCCACACCAGATTTTAACAAAGATAGAAGGCAGTCTTGGACATATCAAATCTAAAATAAAACACTGAATGTTTATTCATAATGAATTTGGTCAACATAGAGCTCGTAAGCAGATTTTTTGCTCATAAAAGTAACATAACCAGTTGTTTCATTCATACACAGGCGTAGTAACAATAGTAATTATAGAAACTCGCATAATAAGAGTACTAATATCGTAGAATAAAGATATTTAAAAAAAATAAAATTC
Source organism: Apium graveolens (assembly GCF_009905375.1). NCBI lineage: Eukaryota > Viridiplantae > Streptophyta > Magnoliopsida > Apiales > Apiaceae > Apium > Apium graveolens. The sequence continues at coordinate 51,878 of NW_027419248.1, forward strand.
TTACTCGTCTTAATCAAATTATTCATTCATCATATCCGAAACAGCCATTTACTTGTGTATGTATTATCTGTCTTTCCGTTCAATATTTAAAGTACATAGATGTTCCTGCAGTTTAATGTTGTTAAAGAATTGGTGAGTAGAGTGAAAACAATTTTATCCAAAATAGAAAGAAAAAAACTGTTACCAATATTGACGATGCCTTAACACAACACCAGCAATGTCTAACTTGTGCATTCCTTACATGATTGTCAAAGTGCGGAGAGGACACTACACTTGATGTCACTAACGATACAGTTCTGCAAATACCTGACAATGATTTTACTTTATTATCAGAAGATATAGAAGATAAAATACATCAGGGTAATAAAATAAATGACAATTGATATTGAAGTGATTTTCAAGAATTTCATTACCTGAGCCAGCCTCCCTTAAAACAACTTTCCAGTCACCGGTATATTTGTTCAAATACTACTGCTTGCAATTGCATTTAGTTCAAGACAAACTCTACTGAAACAAAATTACTGGATTTTAAAACTAATTTTATAATGTAATTCCGAGCTTAAAAATCATCTCAAACATGTTATTTTAAATTTACAACCACAAATGAAGAATATATTGGTGAACAATTATAAAGACAAACACATATGAAACAAACATATAGAAACACACTGCTCATAGAAATACATACTGATTAACAAACCTCTATTGGAATTTTTGTCAAACATGTGTGCTGCATAATAAAAAAATAAAAAATAAAACATATCAACAAATAACTACAAATATTGTCAGAGAAATAAATGAGATACAAAAATCAGTCTCATTATGAAGTAACTCGGGAACATATATACATGATTTCGTAGAACCTGAATCCTAAGAATTTGTTTATCGGAACCAAACGATTCTCCTTCGCCATTATAATACACCATCATCTAAAAAAATACGAAGAGAATGATAAGAGCTTTGGAGATAAAAACATAACAATGTCTTATTAATTAACATAAAAAACAAATGGATAAACATATATACAACAAACAAATCGTGCATATATGATAATAAAGAGAAAAGAAGATAGAATCCATGGATATAATACAGAACTATAAAGAGAAAAAAAGATAGGAAAATATATTGAACTGATTGTAACGTAGTCGACAGAGGAATGGAACGAAGGCGATGATGATGGAGGCGGCCAGGGTTAAGAGATCATGTTTTGAAAGAATAAATTTCAGAAAAGGAAATCAATAATTATCATTAAATTAGTGTTGTAATAGATGTGAGAAAGTCATGCAAATCTTTTCTTAGATAAGATGTTTAAATTTTAAAATTCAAAAAAATTCCATGTTTAGTGTTTTGATAGATAAAAAAATGGGTAAACTTATATGGATATATCCATGGATATATAAATTTTATACTTAATATGGGTCATGGGTAAATTTATTTACCCATTGGGTAAATTTTGTGGATATATTCATGGATCTAGTGATTTTATACTTAACTAGGGACCTATGCCCGCGCTACGCGTGCTAAGATTAACTTTAATTTTAAAAAAATTATTATTTTTAAAAATTATTTTATAGTTTAATAAACTTTAAAAATTAGGAATGTGGCTACGAAATGGGTATTAGATATACCAAGTAATAAGGCATATTAGATATACCAAGTAATGAAACTCACTAAATCAGTTACTTTTGTTGTAAAAATAAATTATAAATATTTTTTTTCAATATTAAATCGATTTAAATCAGTTATATTTTCATTAAGTATCGGAATTAAAAGGTACATGCATTAATGATGGTATTATAATTTTTCATTTAAATTATTTTTATATTTTGAAAAGGAAATTATATTATAATTTTATTTTACAACAAAAGATAATACTATATATTTTTGTATTGGTTATGTCTTAATTGAACTTAATAAAACTAAAACATATTATATTAGTCAAATACTAAACCCCAAAATCCCAAATATTTTTTTGCAGGCACAAAAGTCCGTCAGCCAAAGGATCGATCGAGTTCTTGTCTGGCCAGATTCTGAATACATATCTCGGAGAAGATAAGCAATGGTGGTTTGTTCAATAGTTCATATTTGTTTTCTTTCATATTGTTAACTTATTTATTATATTCTTTTATAATTGTTTTCATAGAATTGGACTTGTTAGAATCAGACTTTGGTGATGATGCATTAGGACTTATGTTGCTTATTTACGACTGATTGTTCTTTTTTGCCGAGTAGTATTGTGATTAAGATTAATCATCTGCTTTAATTTCTTTATTGACCTTAAATTTGAACAACAATGTACTTGAATGGTTTGAATAATTGCATTTATGTCTTTAAATTGATCCAAGTTATGGTTCTTTAATTACTAAATGGAGAGGAGAAATAGTGACTTATTTGCAATCACTTACTTTGATCAAAGTATTCATCTTCGTAATGTTCAGGTTCATCAGCTTCGTTAAAACTATCAAATAAATTACGTGCTCCGGAAGATGAACCTTCGTTGCATCTTTTGTTATTTAAATTGTTTTGTATATATCTATTTTCACCTGGTGTAAAATGACTTGTGGTAAATATTAGAAACTACTTATTTAATAAAAAAATGTTCTAATATAAATTTCAGGTAAATATATTTACCTGATGTGTCAATGTTTGATTGCATGAAAGAGGAAATAGGTACGGGTGTGGTGTTTTCGCTTCCTGTATTAGTTAAATAAAAATTAAAATTCACATAATCATATGAAGGGTGTGTTGCAAATATCTTCCACAAACCTTTTAAATCTGATGTACCTTTTTCTCTAAAATCTGAAGAAATATCATTTGAGACAACTTTATTTTTTCGTTTATAATCTGGTGACTTTGTTTTGCCATCAGTAGGTATAGGGCGCTTGCCTGGGAAATGTAAGATGAGTCAACCAAATTTTTATCAGGTAATCATCAACAATATAGGGAATCGATATGTTACCAATTACCTTTATTATGAGAAGTAAAGCGTATGATTTTTTCATTTTCATTATTTGTTCCAACAGCCTGCAGATCTGTTCTACCATACACTAAAATGACAAATTCATAGTGAGGCAAATGGTACTTGCTAATTATTGGATTTCTGTAAAGTCAAGAAACAAACGAAAAAAATTATACCAAAACTTACAATTGCAATTGGATGACATTGTACTATTTTGGGATCTAAGTACATTGCATTGAGTTGTAACTGCTGAGTCGAGGTCTGCTGCAAGCGGCTCTTTAAATGTGCCTGTAAAAATGTCTGCGGATATAAGGAAATACAATAACTCTTTATGTATGAATCCAATAAGAAAAAAGATTCAGTTTACATGTAAGTTGATTGGATACCTTTATTTTCTGAAATATTTTCTTTATTCCTTTGCAGAATTGTCATAATACTTGGTCCACGACCTCGCCGTTTAGGATTTTTCCCAGAACCACTTGTTGTATTGTCATCCAGGTTTTTTTTTGAGGTATCCTTAAGACTCAAAGGAGTATTGCTTGTCAAAACACTCACTCCTAGGTAAAGATAATCAAGCCATTTTGTAAAAAATACCAAAATTAGTATTGGTCAAATATGGGAATACTAATAGAGAAAATGCAAAACGTAGTGAAAGCATGCTGATTGGTTTATCTTTTTTTCTACCCTTGCTCCTGCATGATGATGTAACAGTTGAAGTGGAATATAACTTATGAATGTTATCCTGAGCTCCGAGTATAATACCACTTCTTGAATCTGGGGACATGAGATCCACTCCTGGCATAGACTTGGAGCTATCTGAGATGATATCGATAGCTCTGTTAATTTTATGTTTGTATATTTCACAACACGACAGTAATATACAGAGCCATATAAAAACTATAAAGAGTAATGTAATTAAAATGTGGGTATACCGATAGATGGCAGATAGTTTTCTTTATTTTTTTGGAGGATTGTATTAATACTCGGACCACGACCTCGACGCGTATTCTTTGTTTGGATAAGAGTATCGGAACATAACACATTTTTCTCTGCTTACATACAATCAAAAGTTATAAAAAATAAAGATTAAAACTGCAGAAATCATTGTTGTATATATAGCAGTTTGATGAGTTTTCTTCTTCGAGTAAACTAAAATGTATATAAAATATACTATGTAAAATTCACAGTATGAAAGATTAAAGATAAGTAAAAGTATGTATACCATTATTTGGTGGGAAATTTGTAAAAGTTCTTTGAAGGATTGTATTAATACTCAGACCACGACCTCGCCGTTTAACAGATATTTCCGGGGAGACACTGTTACTATTCTCAATTGTGCTCCTTTGAATAGAATGTTGGTCAATTTGGATAGGGGAATTAGAACCCCTTTTATCTTTAACAGAACCTGAAACAAAAACGGTGCCTCCATTGTCGATAATTCTTGGACATTGTAAATGAGTGTTGTACCCCAGATGACTTTTCTCTGCAATAATTCATGTTATCACAAACATATATTATTTTGCATAGGTAAAACATATAATTGATATTACCAGTAGTAACACCAGCGGGCTGAATCTTAATATTTTTAGCGGAGACCGGTTTATTTTGATGATTTTTATCTCCTTGCATATTCACCATCCTATTATGCAAGTAAGCATCAAGTGCTGACCCATGTCCACGACGCTTAACCACTGTAAGACATATGTATTAAAATAATAATATTAATGAGGGATAAGAAAAAGAATAAGAAGAATGTATGAGTAATTATACCAGTCGGTGAAACGGGCGGAGCAGCAGAAGTATCTCGTTTGCGACCTAACTTGGATTCAGGCAGGGAGGATAAACAATCCGCATTATCCATCCTCGCCAGTAATTGACAAAACTCTATTTTGAAGTTGAACACATGAACACGGTGTTAGCAATGATTGATACTGATAACCTGAAACTATGGGCATCATACAATTTAGTTTTTGAATTTTCTAAGTTCATATTGTCGATAAGGAATGTAGCAGACAAATTATTAAAGAGGGATTCAAATTGCATAAAAACGTATAACAACTTACCATATATGGCATGTTACAGCTTATGAATCTAAAATTTCTGCCATATGCCATAAATAAAAATGGGTAAAAGTGTGTGGGTTAACGGGTTATAGTTGGTTATTTCTTGGTTATTTTGCCTAAATGGGTCAAAGTTGGTTATTTTAAGGACCCTTCACTAGCATTCTTTAAGAATATATAGATATGGGTTATGGGTACCCATTTAAAAAATGGGTAAATTAAGAACCATTGAAAAATAATTAAAATAATGTAAAAATGGAACCATTGAAAAATAAATTTTGTAATACTAAAATTACAAAAAAGAAAGAGTAAAAGGGACGACATATCAAATCAATACAAAAAATTATACTAAAATTACAAAAAAAAAGAGTAAAAAGTCGAATAAAAAGAAAAAAAATTGAAAATAGAAGAATGAGAGAGATAAATGTCTGATATAATTTGAAATAGTGGTTTGTGAAGGTAGATATATTTGAATAGATAGTTTTATCGTATTAAGGAAATTTGATTGTATATGAGATAATTAAGGAAATTTGAATTTCAAAAAAAAAATTGAATGTGTAAATAAAGAATGAGAGAGAATAAGGAAACCAATAATTATCATTGAATTAGTGTTGTAACAGATGTGAGAAAATTATGCAAATCTTTCCTTAGATAAGATGTTTAAATTTTAAAATTCAAAAAAAATTGAACGTACTAATCAGTTGCTACAATTAGGGGGTCTAGCCGTATAATAGGTTAGTTTGTATATGGGTTATAAAATATTAAATTTTAAAAGATCCATGGATATGTGTATAATATAATATTTTATGTGTAAAAAAATTAAATGGGTATGAATAGTGGGTCATGGTTAAATTCATGGGTAAATTTAGTGGGTAAATTCTAAATGGGCATTAGTAGTCTTTAAGATAATATAGATTTGGATATGAATATGATGGGATATTGCAAAAATTATATTCAAACGTGAATTTTTTATTTCTTCCCGTATTAAACCCATATTGTACCCGAGCTCAAAAGATATTTAAAAATTGTTAGCACACATGCTAAGAATAATTTTGGAATAACGCACATTCTTTACCCCTGAACCCACATGCTTTTGCATGTGTCTCCCCAAGGAAGTGATTTAGAAATTTGTGAGATATGCCAAAACATGTGTGCTGAGGGTTTAACAATGTATCTTTTTTCCTCCTCACGCTGAAGCAGAATCAAACAAAGGTCAAGCAGAGGGGTGTGCTTGCTGTGTATCAAAATGTGTCAACTGATTAAGGCTCTTTTTTTTTTTTGTTACAAATTACAATAGTCTAATTTTTTTTATGAAGCAATCTGATAATTTAAAAGCACGACTGAGAATCTAAAAATTGCAAGTACCTGAAAGAAAGAAACCTGAAGCTAGGGACACACACATGACACAACTATAACTTTATACTATCTGAGGCATATGTAATACATAGTTTGATACTAAAATATTAACAATTGCAGATTGTGAGGATTCACAAGTCTAGAACTTATCATGTGTATTAAGAATTAGGTAATCAAACCAATTTGGTAGTCAATTTAGTGTAAAAGCCAGACATTTTATATTAATGCATCAAGGCAGACCTTCTCCGGTAGAACATCTTAAATAAAAGATTTTTAGGACAACAAATATCATTTCAGGGGTAAAATTATGTCTCGATCAGAACAGATTTTACAAGTACTGTATAGGGTAAATGGAACTACGCTGAGATGACCTCCAAAGAGAAACAAGATAATACTTATTGATGGGGCAAATTCATTTATGTGAAACTTCAAGTGTGCAGAATGTAGTGTGAACGTTCAAGTCAAGATAAGCCTGAATTTCAAGCCAACCAGAAAGGAGCCACCAGTTACGAAAGCACCAACCAGAAGGGTCACTGGAGAACACAGAAAATCCTTTTTAACTATTAACCATATTCTCCTAACAGCCTATCCCCCCGGAAACTAAACTCTTAAACCAAAACCATCATAATAGCAACCCAAGTCCCAAGCAAGGAAGTAACAAAAATCCTTATTTGGTACTAAAATAAATTGATTCCTCTGAACAAAACGACCCTACACCTGGCAAAAGACCACAATTGTTCCGAACTACACCAAGAGCTATGCACCACCCTTTTCACATCGATTTATTCCTAAGACCGCCTGTACAATATGTCATTAGTCCTATATTGTTAGATTGCAAATTAATTCTATTAGGATACTCCGGAAAATTTAAATTTTTGAATGTAACAGGGAAGGAAGCATTGGCCGCAACTTAGCAGAAGTGCTAGAGTTCTAATATTATAAATATATTTATTTTGGTTGTAGATCTTGGTATTTCTTTCTTTTCGCTTGTGTGCGTGACATCAGGACATGAGATGCTACAATCTACTTTGTGTTCACTTCCTGATAAAAAAATTTAGAAGAAACTCACTAAACATATGGAGTCCTTAATCCTGGAATACGGAAACTATACATTTGAATTCTGCATTTACGCAACAAAAATATAGTTAAACCTGATAAACATTAGATGGTACTACAATATAAAATTATTCTTAAATTTCAAAGGTTGATATATATACTAAATGTAGCTCAATCTGAATATTAATCTACTTACATTCGTCGGAAATTATGTCAAAACAGTGAATGTATATAGTAGACCAATTACAATTAGGCAATAAATATGATTAGACCTATTCGAAAACCAAAGTAAATATATATTGCTAGAGTGAACCTTCTTCCTTTAGGGTGAAATCAGGCTCTCAACATAACTATAAACTCGAAGAACTTCAACAGAAAAGTCCAACACATCCACAGATGTGTTATCCTCAGAGTTGTATAGCACTATGGTGTCATCACAACACAGCATAATATCACCATACTCACAGTAGCCCCTCGGAAAAAGGAAAATCGGGGGCTTAAATCTTTTGGTCTGGTCTCGTAAGACATGGTGAACAATTTTGTCCAAGGCTTTTCTAGACCACTTTCCTTGATTATCCAGAAGTCAGCATGAGTATTATATAAATGAACCAGAGAAGGGCTATTGTTAACAATGTCAAATATCCAGTACAAATAACCTTGTTCTTGTTCATGATTTGGTTTTGGCAGCATAAACTGTTGAAAAGTCTTGGATTTTATATCATATAAGCAATAACAAGTGGATCGTGAACTTGAGTAACGTTCCAGTAGATAGCTCCATTTGCGAACTGTCCATCACACGCCCAAACTATTTCAAAAGGAAAATCTCCAATCATTGTCCAGGAATCAGAAACTGAACTATACATGGAGACCTCGTATTTTTCAGAACCAAACAGCGCAAGTAGTTTAAAGTCATCAGTACATTCATCATACCAAAACCCGTAATCACAATCATGTTCCGGATCAGGTTTTATATCAAGCTTGGGCTGATTTTCTAGTGGAAGGATTCCAGAAAACCACGTTACCTTGTTCGACTTCTGTTAAACAAACCAAACCATTACAAGAACCTACAACACGACTTATTTTACCCTCAATGTGCATGGTCATGAATAACACGTGGATTTAGTGAGGGACTGGCTCTTTTAGTAGAAAAGATAAAGAACAGTTGGAGAGCTTAGAGTATCGTGGGTAAAACTGGGGGACATAAGGCCTTTTGGATAAAATTAGATGGTGGCGTTCATAGTCAGGGTCAGTAGCAGATATGTGAAGATGAGTTTTGATGAAACAAGGGGTACAAATTATAGACGACCATGACTTGCAAACTAACCTCAATCTTAAAATAGATTTCACCGGAAGATGGGAGAGTATAATGTTGACGATTTCATCCGAAAGGAAAGGGTGGATAGTGTCTTTGTTCTCCATCGATCGATCGAGATCGAGATCGAGATCGAGAGAGAGAGGATTGGAATAGAACCCTAGGCGGCGATTTATACAGAGGGAAGTCGAGTGGAGAACAAGAATGGAGAAATGTGTATTAATAATACCTATTTTTGAGTTTAATTGCTAAAAATACTTATTTTCAAAATAAGTGATTGAAAGATTTAAAAAAAAAAAGAAAATACAGTTTTGATTACGTATTTTGTAATTGGGTAAGTATAGTACGCATTTCAGAATTAAATATCTAAGAAAATTATTAAAACTACGCATTTATAGTTTGGATATTAATCTTGAGATACGCATTTGCTAAATGCGTATATTAAACAAAATTACCTATCTATTTGACAAATGGGTATTTAGTACAAAATAGGATACCCTAATGACAAATGCGTATCCAAAATGATATTTTCAGTGGGTATTTTTAACCATATTACACCAAAAAATTGTTATTTTTAAAAAAAATTTTATATCCCGACGAGCTACTTGGCTGCTTTCCGTAATGACCCATCAATAGCTACTATAACAACTAATTCCATACATCTATGTCTATACTATTAATAATCGGTATGTCTATACTATTACTATCTATTTTATACTATATTATATTATAATAATCAGAATAAGTTATAATTTGATTCAACAGTTATCCTTAAATTTTGGTTATCAAAAAATAATATATTATATATCCGCTAAACTACTACATAGATAGTTTAGTTATCCTACTAAACTACAATCATAGTTTATCCTATTATTAAAAAAATAAATAAATAGTGTTATATATAAGCTAAACTACTAAATTGTTAAACTACTAAGATACAATATATTTATTCTACTCAACTACGACCACTTGTTATCATATAATTTTTATTACAAATTTATAATTATTATATAATTATATAAATGTTTTAAATTTATAATATAACGGGAAAAATAAATTTTTAAAATATTAACGGGTACCTATGCATCGTACGGGATTTAACATATCTATACTATATATTATTATAAGCGAAACATGGTTTTGTTTGTTCGGTTGATTAACACCTTCCTAAAAAGTATGTTAACACCTTCCAAAATAAAACTTAAGCAAATATAATTTTATTAAATAAAATAAATCAAGTAATAAATATAACTACAAACTCTATGAATTTTTATCCAACTTAATATCTAATTACACTCAACTTTTTTCTTACCTATTTTTAGGAAACCAAACACTTTCAAAATTAATTTTAGTAATATAAATTATAATATAACAATATATTTAATAAATATATATTCTATTATTATAAGCGGAACATGATTTTGTTTAGTTGGTTCGTTAGCACCTTCCTAAAAATACAAAAAATCAAATATCTAATATAATTATAAACTCTATAAATTCTTATCCAACTTAATATCTAATTGCACTCAATTTCTTTCTTACCTCTTTCGCAGGAAACCAAACACTTTCAAAATTAATATTAGTAATTCAAATTATAATATAAAAATATAATTAATAAATCAAGAAAAAAATTTAAAAATAATTAAAAATAATATCAATCTATCTATGTATACTATATACTATTATAAGCAAAACATGATTTTGTTTGATTAATTGATTAACACTTTCCAAAAAAAACAGACCAACACTTATCATTTTTCATTAAAAATAAAATTCTACGCTACAGAGTACGCGAATTCGGCGTATGCCTCTCCCTCTCAGCAAAAACACTTTTCGTTCATCTTGGGGACTAAAAAAGATAAAATTAATTTAAAAATGCCATATAGACAAGCTATACATCCATTAGTCCTGCCAAAGTTCCCACACTGAGCACACTTGCACGTCGTTGTCACATGATTCGCTACTAAAAACCTACTCCATTCGCCATTTATATCAAAAACATATTTGGATAGCAAAATTAGTAAATAAATTTGAAAAAATAAGATTAAATAATTTGTATTAAAATTAATTTCATAAATTTCAAGAACTTATTTATTTTATTTCATAATTTACCTTTAATTTTAAAAAGTAAATATAATAATAATAATATGATAATAAATATTAAAATTAAACCATGCATCACACATGTTATATATGCTATTTTAAGTGTAATATGCTATTTTAAGCGTAACAGATTATGATTGATTATTTGGTTAATACTTTCCTAAAAAAATAGTTAACACCACTTTCAAAAATATTATTAATATTAAAATTAAGAAAAAACATGTATCTCTGACTCTTCTAAAATTAATTCAAATTATAATTCTCTCCGAGTAGGAGACCACATAATCTCATAATCAATTAATTCTTAATAGTTAATACATATCATATGAACATAAATACTATATTTAAAAGTTAAATGAAAAATACATGAAATTAAAAAAGACACAAAACTTGCATTCTCTTAGGGTCTTACACAGGCCAACATATAATAGAATTCCTTATGTTGAAATAGGATTCATTATGTATAAGAAACACCTATTACTAAAAAATGGATGTTTTCGAAATAAAAAGAAAATTTGAATTTAGGGCTTGTACACTAAAATTTTAGTTATAAAATAAATAATTTATGGTGTAAGTATTAAAATATGAGTAGCCATGTCACGTTTTTAATCTCTTTCGATTAATAATATAAAATTGATATGTGATGGTATTATTAAATTTTAAAATAAATAGACGAGAATCGTTATATTTAATATGAACAATATTCTGATTCTTAATATTTTAAATATTCAAATTTGGATCTATCAAAAGTATAATATAAAAAATATATGTATCATTAATTTCAATAATACATAACTATTATATTTTATTTAATTATCTTTTATAATTTTTTTTACAAAAATTATTATATAAATAATAATATTATGTTATAATCAGCCCGTGCATCGCACGGGTTATATGCTAGTATACTCTAATAACCGGAATGGGTTATAATTTGGTTGAACGATTATCCCCTAATTTTGATTATTAAATAAATAAATAATGTTATATATCCGCTAAACTACCAAATTGTTAAACTACTAGATATAGTCTACTTATCCTGCTAAACTTTAACCACGACTTATCCTATTATTAAAAAAATAATTAAATAGTGTTATATAACCGTTAAACTACTAAGGGGCGTTCGGTTCGTGTCAGGGAAACGAAATGGAATACAGAAAGGAAAAGGAGGAGAAAGAAAGGGAATGATCCTGAATTGTTTTACTTATTTGGTTTAAATCAGGAAAAGGAATGAAAAATTACTTGATTATATTGATATTTGATTTTTATAATATCATGTAATGTAAAAAGTATCGATGTATTTTGTATTTATAACAATATAATTTATTTACATTAAAATAAATTAATATAATTAATTTATAACATCTTTAATTTTTTTAAATATTAACATATAAATTATATATCAAAATTGTTTTAAATTTATAAAAATTAAATAAAAAATTAATTTTTATTTTAGAAAAATAATTTATGTATTAACCTATTTTTGGGTTGCAAGATTTAAATTATAATTAAAATAAAAAAAAAAAGAAAGTTGGAAAGAGAAAGCAAATACCCAGGGGGAGGTGGGAGCATGGAAGGATTTGAGGTACACCTAAAACTAAAAAGGGGAAAATGTGAATTACAATTTGTATGAAACAAACATCAACAAAGAAGAGAATGAGTCTAATTGATTCACTTTCCCTTTGTTAATTACTCATAACCAAACGCTACCTAAACTCTTAAACTACTAGACATTGTCTAGCTATCCTACTAAATTACGATCAAATGTTATTCTATTATTTTTTTTATAAATTTATAATTATTATATATTTATATAAATATTTTAAAAAAAAATTATAAAAACCGGTTAAGAAAAGAAAATTAAAAAAAGATATGGACGCTCTCAACGGATCTCTCAACGGCTCTTCAATCTTTTCAAATGGAGGTAGGAATCAGTCAGCTCAGGCCAAAGATATTGAAGCAATGAGGAAGAGGATGTCGTTTGCTAAAGTTGGGTCGCTGGAAGCCAGTTATGATGATGGTGAGAAAATACTTAGAGATTTTGTTTGAGCACACAAAGATCTGGTGGATCCAAAAATCAGTGAGGACTTCTTCAAAGGCAATAAACAAGCAATTACAAAGGCTTTGAATCAAATTCATTGGAGGAGTTTGAGAGCTCGGGGAGGTATGTATTGGAAGGAGAAAATGAAGAATCTGGTTGTTCATAAGGATGTTTCGGATGTGAAGAAGGATATCTGGACTTATACTCAGGTCTTGGCTCCTAATAAAGTACAAGAGAAGTTAGTGCAGGATGGGAATTGGCAACTAGTTCAGAGTAAGAAGAATAAGCAAAAAGGGACTTCCAAGGAGAATTTCACCATTTTTCTTTATAATATTCCGGATAATCTTGAAGAATAGGAAACTTGGAAAAGTTTTAAGCCAGCGGGTAAGATTTTGGATATAATTTTACCTAGGAAGAGAGATAGAAGGGGCAAGAGGATTGGTTTTGTGAAGACTTCTTCTGAGCTAGAAGCTGAAGCAATAATCTTAAATGTTAAGGAGCAAGGAGGGTCTGCTCTAAGATTAGAATGAGTATTAATGGAAATTTTCAGGGCACTAAGGATGGCATGAATAAAAAGATATCGAATACTGGGGGAAAAGTTAAATTTAGTGGGAATGGAGATTTTCCATCTAGGAGTGTTGAGTTTAAAAGTGACGAGAAGATGAGTAAAAACCCAGAAAAGTTGGATGGAAGTAATAGTTTAGGAGTTGAAATGTTTGAGTATGTTGAAGTAGTGGTGGACAAGGAGGTTGAGGAAGGAATTTTTGCTACTAAGGTTGCTTTTGCTAAAATGGATGAATCAACTCGGTCTTTGCAGTCTAAAATTCAGGCAGAAGGTATCCTTCAGGTAAATGTGATTGGTCTAAGTACTCGTAAGTTTTTATTAATTTAGGTGAAAAGAGTTGGGAGGATTTGAGAGATGAGATCTTCAAAAAATGGTTTAGTCATCTTAGAAATTTTAATGATAAGGACTTGATAATGCCTAGAACGGTCTGGCTACAATCCTCGGGTATCCCTATGAATGCTTGGGTTGAGGAGAATCTTAAAGGGTACATAAGGTGGATAGGTGACTGGGTCATGTGGTCTTGTCAAAAAAATGGAAGAGTGAATTTTTTGACCCAATCATGTGTGTCTCTACAATAATACAAGAGAAGATTATTGAGAGAATGAATATTTTAGTTTCTGGAAAAATTTATCCTGTTAACTTTGAGGAAATTGTGGATTTGAATGCCTTGAAGGGGAAAATTGAGCCTATGTGTGTTTCCAATGTTGGTTTTAACTCTGTTATGCATGAGGGGAGTGTGCAACAGATTTCTAATCTTAAGGAATATGTTAGTTTGGATGATCATGTTAAGAGTATTGATATCTTGGCAGGAGGTAGTGTGAACACCTCCTTGGCAAGTGCTGGAAATAAGCAGAAGGATAAGGCTGAACTAGTCACAAACAGTTGTCTTCAAAGAAATTTTGTAGGTCCAATAGTGATTTACAATATCAAGGGTGTTCGAGATAAAGCTCTTGATTCTCAGTCTAGAAAGGCATTTTCTTTTGAGGAAAATAAAATAGTGGAGGTCTCTAAAGATCCGGTTATTCTAAATTATAGGAGGAACCATGGTAAGAGTTCTTTATCTTCATCTTATGATAGGGAAAGTAAGAAATCTGCCATTAGGGAGTCTGAAGGAGCAATAGTTGACTCTCATAAGTCATTATATAATGGTCTTGTAAAGCTTAAAGTAAAAGGAGTTGGTAGGCCTAGAAAGTGTAGTAGTAAGACCAAAAACCCTTTTGAATTAAAGTTTAAGTATGGTTTAGGATGCAGCAGTAAAGCTTACAAAAATAGAAGGTTGGGTCCTTGCTTTAGCCCTAGTCCAAAATTAGGTGCTATTAAGGAAAAGGTAGATGGTAATGTTGAGGAGGTTGCTAAGGAAATCATTGATTATGCAGAGTTAATGGGGTTGCATCTGGTAGGTGATAAGAAGATTGTTTTAGGGAAGGTGTTAGATAAGTTGAAGAAGGGAGATTTATAAATTTTGGATATTTCTTGAGTAGGGGTTTGAAGGTTTGATATCATAATGTTAATGGATAATGCAAGAGTGGTCTTTTGAAATTGCAGGGGTCTCAATAATAATTTAACTAGGAGAATGATAAAAGATTTAATTACACAAGAGAAGGTTAATATTGCTTGCAGGAAACTAAAAGCTAGGGTTGGAATAAATTTTGGGAAAATTCAATTTGGTCCAGTGATCGGGTTGGGTGGTTAGTCCAGAATTCAGAGGGTCTTTCAGGAGGTTTGCTAATGGCCTGGGATGAAATTTATGTTCAGAATTTGGGAATGGCTTCCTGTAGAAATTGGTAGTGGGTGTACTTCAAAGTTCAATCCTCTAAGATCATATTTCATGTCATTAATGTTTATGGTCCTCTGAGTATGCATAGTAAAAGGCAACTTTGGCAGGAGCTATCTGATATAATTGCCTTGATAAATAATGAGATGGTGTGTTTAGTGGGGGACGTCAACAGTATTAAAGGTAGTAATGAGAGTGCCAATTGCAGCTACAGAAGGATGGATGTGAAGGGGTTTGCTTCCTTTTTTAAAAGAAATAATCTGTGTGATGTAGGATTGATTAATGAGATATTCACTTGGTTTGGTCCACAAGGTAAGTGCAGCAGGTTAGATAGACGCCTGTTAAATGATCTATGGTTTTCAGTTGGTCATTGGGAAGTCAAGGTTCTTCATAGAATGCTTTATGATCATAAACCACTAGTTTTATACTTCAAAAAATGTAGAGGTGGTCTAGTTCCTTTTAAAGCTTTTAATTGGTGGCTATTGGATGAAAGAATAAGGGCTGATATGAATAAATATTGGAGTCAAATTCAAAATATTGCTACAGATGATAACTTTCAAGTTATGCTAAAGAACTTTAAGCTAGGATTGAAGAAGTGGAGTCTGGGGGCCAAAGTTAGCTTGGATTTGGAAATTGAGTCCCTAAAGTCAAAATGGATTACTTTGATAGTAATCATATTTTTGGGAATAAAGTAGTGGAATGTAATGCAAAGCTCACTTTGTGCTTAAAAGCAAGGGATTCAATGTTGAGGCAAAAGGCTAGAGCTCTTTGGTGTGTTGAAGGAGATAGAAACTCAAAGTTCTTTCATAAAGTCATTCAGAAAAGGAGGTGTTGCAATAAGATTGACAAAATATTATTAGGGGATGTATGGCTAGTTAAGCCTGAGGAGATTCAAAAGGCTTCTTACAATTACTTCAAAGGTATTTATAATAAGGAACAAATGGAGTTTTTTCAAATAAACTCCATGTTGGGTAAGAAACTGAGTGATGAAGAAGCTAGTCAGTTGGAAAGGGAGTTTTGCATGGAAGAATTGGAGTTTGCTTTGAAGACTTTTAACAGTGATAAAGCTTCTGGTCCTGATGGGATTAATATGAGGCACATTAAATAATTTTGGTTGTTTTTGAAATACAAAATTCTTGAAGGAGTCACCTTTTTTGCTAGAACTGGAGTACTTCCTTCAGGTTATAACTCTTCTTTTATAACACTTGTTCCTAAATAAGGAATCCAATTTCTTTGAAGGATTTTAGGCCAATTAGCTTGATTAATAGTGTTACTAAATTACTTACCAAGGTGCTGGCATTAAGACTTAGTAGGTATCTTGATAAACTGATAGGTGAAAGTCAGTTTGGTTTTGTTAAGAGCAGACAAGCTTTAGAGAGCATAATGGTAGTTAATGAGGTATTTCATCCTCTGAAGTCTTCTAAGGGTCAAGGTTTGATTTTAAAGCTAGATTTTGAGAAAGCTTTTGATAGTGTTAACTGGATTTTTCTCCTGAAGACCGTGGAATGTTTAAGTTTAGGCTGCAAGTGGATTGGCTGGATGAAAGATTTTTTTAACACTATTAGAATATTTGTTTTGGTCAATGGTTGCCCCACTAAGGAATTCAATATTTCTAATGGATTAAGGCAGGGGGGCCCTCTTTCTCCAATGTTGTTCAATTTGGCGGGAGAAGTCTTTAATCAAATGCTTAACAAAGCTGCTGAACTGGGAATGATCAAGGTTTTGCCATTCAGTAAAGGTAATGGGGATAATTACTCATTTGCAGTTTGCAGATGATATAATTGTATTTCTTGAAGGAAGTTTGCAGTATGTTAAAGGTGTTAAAAGAGTTTTACAATGCTTCCAGTTGCTCTCTGGTTTAAAAATTAATTTTCAGAAGAGCAGTTTATACTCTTGTCATTTACCAGAGCAAGAGTTGAACTTGTATGCAGATTTTCTGGGATGTAAGGTGGGAAAATGGCCTTTGATTTATTTGGGAAGTCAGATTGGGGTTAGCCCTAGAAAATTTATTTTTTTGGAAACCATTAATTGAGAAGTTCAAGAGTAAGTTAACTAACTGGAAAAGAGATAGTCTTAATCAGGCTGGAAAATTGACTCTAATTAAGTCTACTTTGGATAGTTTGCCCATTTACTGGTTCTCTCAAGGTTCCTGTTAAAGTGTGTAATATTTTGGAAAAAATAAGGAGGGATTTCTTTTGGGAGAATGTTGCAGAGGAGGAGGGGTTAAAATCAAGAAAATGCATCTTTTGGCTTGGGAAAAAGTTTGTAAACCTAAGCTTTTAGGTGGTTTGGGTCTAAGCACTCTTCAGCAGAGAAATTTAATTCTTCTATGTAAATGGTGGTTTAAATGGAATGCACAAAGACAACTTAAGTGGAATGTCTGGTTTAAGGGAAAATATGGCAAGGATTTTTAGAGCAAGCTTGATCACAGGAACACTCCTAGATCTTGTTCAACAACTGTGAAGGATGTTCTATCAGCAGTTGCTTCATTATCTGATATGTGCTCCTTGGGTCCAGATTCTCTTAAGTGGGAGATAGGTGATGGGGAGTCAGCTTTATTTTGGGAAGATTTTTGGGATCAAGATAAGCCTCTGTGTGATAAATTTAAAAAGCTTTATAGTTTATCTAAGCTAAAGTTTATGGAAATTAGCATTTTTAAAGTGTGTTATGGGATTGTTACGATAAAGAAGGTGAGGTTTTCTGGACAAGAAAACTCAGAAGTTGGGAGTTAGAGAATCTAAAGGAATTTGATAAGATATTGAGCTCTGTGCAGTTGAAAGTTAGGGTTGATTCCTTAATTTAGATCCCCTTGGGTGACATTTACAGTTGTAAGAAAGCCTATAATCTTATCTATGGGCAAACAGTTCAAGCAGGGTCATATGGGAAACTATCTGGAGGAGTAAGGTACCTGAGAATGTAAAGTTATTTTTATGGAAACTTCAGTCCAAGGTTATCCCTACTGAGGTTTAGTTGGCAAATAAAATTAGAGGCTTTAGTGAGAATACAATTTGTTCTTTGTGTAATCTGGAGGAAGAGTCATTGAATCATCTGTTCTGGGATTGTGAATTTGCTAAGAAGGTATGGGTGTTTGTTCTTAATTGGTGGGGAATTGCTAGTAAAGTTTGTATGGAAAATTTGGAAGTCATGTGGAGGACTAGGTTCCTTTCTCAGAAAGATAGCATTAAGAAAGTGTGGATCATGGTGCTCATTTCCACTTTATGGACAATGTGGTTACATACGAATCAGAGGGTATTTCAGAATACTTTTAGTAGTTTAGAAAAGGTAATTTTTTTGGTGCAGGATAGGGCATTGGAATGGGGAATGACAAATGGTATGATAAGTTTGAATAGAAAGCAGTGGTGGGTAATCAATCCTGTTGGGGTGGTTACTACTAGTGATAGAGATGTTTGGTGGCAGCTAATCTCTAATGGAGATCATGAGATTGTAGCTTCTATAGATGGAAGTCTGAGCTTGGAAGGAAAAAGATTAAGGGTAGTTGGAGTTGGAGGAACTGTTTATAATAAATCAGGACATGTCTTGTTCAATTTTGTCGGGCCTTCTTTAGCCACTAATGCATTTGAAGTGAAATGTCTTGCTCTAGAAACTTTGCTCAATATTATTAGAGATAACAGTTGGCAAAAGGCAAAGATCCTGATTTTATCAGATTGCAAGCAGCTAGTAATGCAATTGGATTTGAGTGAGATTCAATATAAGTTGTGCAATGAGCTAGTTCTTGATGTGCAAGTTAAGCATGTTATGAGGTCCAGAAATGAAGTTGCCAATTTTAATGCAAGGAGAGGTATTTGTTTAAGTAGTTTGGAGATTTTTTGAGCCAAATAAATTAGAGTGTTTACTTCGAATTATTAGTAATCTGTTATATTTTTTTGGGATGGAATCTTTTATCCCTCTGCTTATATTAAAGTTATCAGGGGTTTAGGAATTATTAGACAAGTTGTATAGTATCATAATTACTTCTTGGGGAGGTGAAAAGATCTCATAATGTGCCTGGGTAGACTAAAAGTTTGCTTGAAAGCATGTATCTAGAGTTATAGGATCATTATTTGCTTCCAAGGGTCTCTACACTGTTGTATAAATATCACACTTTTTGCACTCTCTTGGGTTTATTTTAAGGTTTTTATCTGAGAGATAATAGTTAGGGTTTCGGAGAAGCTTGGAAAATGGAAGTCGAGTTGGTTAATGTTAATACAAGGTGGTGTATGCCTGGTAATGGAGTTGTGAAATGCAATGTTCACAACTTCTTTTCTCAGGAACCACTTGCTAATGGGCGTCATTCTGGGATTGGCACTATTTTTAGAAATAGGAGTGGGGTGATCTTACATATGACTGTAGGGTCACTGGGTTTTGAGGATGCTAGGTTAAATGAGTTGCATGCACTTCTGGAGGGGATGAAAGAGGCTTATTACAAGAAGTTCAAGAAGATCATTTTGGAAACAGACCATGTGGATGCATTTTAGGAGCTCTTTAACTCCACAAAGCTTGGTGCTAGGCCGTAACATACACATATCTTGTGGTAGCTTAATCAGCTAAAGGTGGATCGTAACTATCAGTGTGAGTTAAGGTTGGTAGATCAGGAAGCTAATGCATTGGCGGCTTATTTGGCTCAGTATGGTGCTCATCATTGGGATCGTATGGTCATTGTGGAGGAAGGTTTTGGCAGGATTGAGGAGTTGTGGTATCTTGATATGGGCTTGGGGAGTATTGAGCCTAGGTTTAGGGCTGTGAGACAAGGTGAGTTGGAGCCTGAGGTTTTGGATGAGGAAATTCTAGA
The DNA here is from genome assembly GCF_009905375.1 of Apium graveolens. Taxonomy (NCBI): domain Eukaryota; kingdom Viridiplantae; phylum Streptophyta; class Magnoliopsida; order Apiales; family Apiaceae; genus Apium; species Apium graveolens. The sequence goes on from NW_027419248.1 coordinate 71,893, forward strand.
TCCTCGGGAAGATGAATTGCATGCAGAAGGAGGCAATGTTGCAGAGGAGGGTGTAGAAGTTGGTCTTGAAGTTGCTCCTGGTGCTGAAGATGCTTTGGATTTTGAAGAGTTGCAGGTTGTGATTGGGCTCCCGGCTGGTCTTGCGGATCAAGAAGCTCCGGGTAATGTTCAGGACGATGTGGAAATGGAGCACTGAAGCAGTGATGTCGTAAGGAAGATGAAGAGTAGGGCTGTTTTATTTTGGGTTTATATTAATTCTAGTGTTATTTTAAATTATGTTTGGTTAATTAGTAGTTTATTTGGACTTTTGCTAGCTTTATTATGATGATTTGTTTGGGTTGGCCCATTTTATTAATGGGCTTGTAAGGATGATTATGGGCTTTGGCTCATTATTTCTAATATTATGCTTTTGCTGTTCAAAAAAAATATTTTAAAATTATAATCTGACGGGATGAATAAAAATAACTCTTTATAAATATACAATTGTGTTTTTGAATAAGAAAGAATGCAAATTAAGCTTTTGAAGTATTCTACTAACACAAAGTAAATAAACACACAGTTTAAAAACTTTCTGGTGGATTTGTCTTTCCACCAAAGATGTAATTAAATAGTGTTATATAACCGCTAAACTACTAAATTCTTAAACTACTAGACATTGTCTATTTATCCTACAAAATTACGATCAAACATTATCCTGTTATTTTTCTATATAAAGTTATAATTATTATTTATTTATATAAATATTTTAAAATTATAATATGACGGGATGCATAAATTTTTTAAATATTAACAGGATCCATGCATCGCACGAGATTTAAACTAGTAATTCATAACGCAAAATATAAACCCGCCCATTTAAATATGTCATTTGTTATCTTGCTGTAATATACTATAAAGATTCTTTTTTGTTATATTAGTTTTGAATTATTTAATTTGTTGATAAAATTCAAATTTTTGACTAATTTATATAGTAATTATAACTATTATATCTAATCATAACTTTGATTTTAACTAAGATGTTAGTTTTAGAAAAAATATTATTAAGTAAAACATGTAGTTTTATTGATATTTATATTTATGTATATAAATGACAATTAAGTTTTTATTAAAAGATAAATTTTAGACAAGATTAAATAGTGCGAATTATCCTTAATTTGATTTTACTCTTGTTTCTCGTTACACCAACTAAATACAACAACTTATATTTAGTTTTTTTTTAATTTTATTTTAGTTCAAATTGAATTTTATTTTGTTTTATCCCGGATAAGTGGCATTTTTTTTCTCGATGTTGTTATACCATCCAACGAATTATCTTCCAATTTTAATTTTTACTTAATTTGTTTTAAATAAGTTTGTATTGCTACAAAATATGTGTTCTTAGATCTGTTTGTTACATATGAAAATAAAGGACCAGTATTGTTGGTGAGACTGCGTAACTGTATGAACAGTTACGTGATAACTCAATATGAGAACAATACTAGAACATGACAGGTTAATAATACTGCGTCTACACAAGAAATCAGAAGAAATGAAGACAAGGCAGATACAAAGAATCAGAAGATTAGAAGAAGGATTGAAGTCTGTTACAGGTCACTGAAAGAAGCTCATTAATATGATCATGCCTCAGTGAAGAATAAAGGTTAAAGACTTTCATGGTTTCAGAATTGATGAAGATTCAGTATATCAGCGCTACCAGAAGATTTCAGTGTACTGGCATTGATTGAAGATAGACAGTGTATGAAGCATAGGATTCTGAAGAATTGAAGACAGGGTATAGACAGAGATTAAAGAAGACAACTGCAGTCTTGAAGTTATACTCACTGACATGAGTTCATTTATATGTTCAAGCGTCGGTAAAAAATAGTGAATGAAGTATTCAAGATTGTAGTAGTAATGAAGACGTTGTCTAAATTACCAGAAAAGATTCCAGTGAAAGTACATTTGTTTATTGACAGTTAGTGTCTGAAGCGATAAAGTTGCTGCAAGCTTAACAATGTAATCAAGGCTATAATACGAAGACCTGAATCGGGGTTAGTCGTCTGTGAACCAGACCAGCTGCACTAGGCATCAACAGCTCGTGAAAGGAATCTGGGTATTATTTATAGAAGAATTTTTAAGTTGAGGGACGTACTTGAATTGAACGTTTATCTGCTAAAGTACGAAAAGAGGTGCGCGGGGTATACAGCTAAATTGCTCGAAGGATTGGCCAAGTTCAAAGTTTAACTGTTTAATTAAATAAATTTATTTAATGATCTTTAATATAATTTATTTAATAAACTTAAAATGATTTATTTTATAAACTTTAAATAAGTTTATTTTATAAATATAAATTAGTTTATTTATATAAGTTATATTTAAGTTTATTTTATATATTAATTTAGTTACAATTTAAACTTAAATAAAAAGAAAAAGAAATAATGGTCGCCAGTTAGTTACATAGTCACAGGTTGGAGTTGTGAAGAATATTTCTAAAGCAAAACCAACTTTGCAGTCGCAGGTTAACTTCTTAGTCGCAAGTTGAGTTTCTTGGTCACAGGTTGAGAACTTAGTCACAACTTGAGTTCTTAGTCGCGGGTTGAGGACTTAGTCGCAACTTGAGTCCTTAGTCACAGGTTGAGGACTTAGTTGCATGTTGAGTTCTTAGTCGCAGGTTGAGGACTTAGTCGCAAGTTGAGTTCTTAATCGCAGGTTGACAACTTAGTCGCAAGTTGAGTTCTTAGTCGCAGGTTGAAGACTTAGTCGCAGGTTGAGTTCTTAGTCGCGGGATTGAGTTACTAGTCGCAGGTTAGCAAGCCCTCACTTCTCAGCCATAACTTTATTGATTAATTTAATTAATTTATGTGGCTCAATTTCAGCCACATATGTTCAATTGAATATAAAGTCTACACTACAGCAGCAGAAGTAATTAGAGTAATCAGAGTTGTTCTGTTAATCTTCTTCTCTCCCAAAGAGCTGGAGATTTGCAGCAAAGAGATACAGAGGAGATATACACACAAATCCATATCAGTTATTGTTCTCACCGGAGTAACATTATAATTGTTATTCCCAGTGGACTAACAATGAGATTTACAGAAGGGGGGTTGAATGTAAATCTCAAAACTTTTTCAAGTTTTGAGCAGTTTGTAAGACTAAGTGTTTGAGTGATCAAATGTGTGTGAATTGCTTGGAGCTGATGCAGACAGATATATATTCAAACACAAATGTAATGAACACAAAGAACTTAAAAACTTTTCTGGTGGATTTGTTGTTCCACCAGAGATGTGTTATTTCAGAAAATCTGTGATTCAAAACTAAATCACAGCTGCTTCCTAGTACAAACTAGATGATTTTCTCTCTTGATATTTCTAAACAGCTCAGGGAAAATTCACATCTAATTACTAGCTACTACTTGGTTTATATAACACCAAGTTTACAAGTGAAGACAAAGATAAAGTACAATAAGACAATAGTTCTCCACTTGTTTCTGTTCCATTTTTATCCAGTGTAATATGGAATTATCTGTTGACTTTCCATTTTGAACCAGACTAAAAACGGCTGCTTTTTCTGCTGTTCCTGAAATAGGCTACCACATCTCTGTCAATCCATGTGCCTCTGTCAGCTTTGTTAACTATCACTATCAACTGCTATGAGACTGAGCATCCGTTGAAGCTTTCATCCATTGATGGCTTTATCCGTTGATGCTCTAGCAGTGTATCCGTTGAAGCTTTCATCTGTTGATGGCTTTATCCGTTTATGCTCTAGCAGTTGAAGCTTTATCCGTTGAAGCACTTATCCGTTGATGGATATTATCCGTTGAAGTGTTAGAGACATCCGTTGAAGCTTAGTTTCTTATCCGTTGAAGGTCTTCACTATCCGTTGACACTTCTTCACTTATACAAAATTACAAGGCATGAAATATTTACAATTAGCCCTCCTATTTGTACATCCATTAGTAGTCAACATGACTGATTATCTCCTAACAACATCTAAGAATTACAGCTTGAAATCAGAGAGTGAGATGTGCTACAATACCAAACTTATTGCTAAGTAAGGCTACTCCTTCAACGGATAGCCAAAATGGTCTTATCCGTTGAGGCTACAAACACTAGATTTCTACTTAAGTGTTTTGCTGAACTTATCATCAAACTAATACACATATTCCTAACAATCTCCCCCTATTTATGTCTACTAGAACTGTAGGCATAAATTTGGGTTTAGCTTGATGATAACAAAACACTTAACAAATATATAAACTGTAACAACGCAGAAATTCAAAAGTGCTACAAAAGTGTATATGCTGAGATGAAATTGAAGAAATACATTGTTTCCAAGGGTGCTCCTTTAGATTGAGCAAATTACTTTCTTTTCCTTTGATCCCTGGTTTTCTTTCCTAGCCTCCTGTCATTCTCCTCTATTTGAAGTTGAAGTTGTCTGTAGAATTCAGCTTCATCTTCTTCATTGATATCTATCTTAGATTGCATATCCTTGAGAGTTTTATTACTGGCAATCTTTAGCTGATCTTCGATTCTGAAAAATCTTCTGACTCCTTTGTTGTCTCTGAACTCCATCAACCAATGAGGTGATTTGTGAATTGTAATACCTCTCTCTTGAATGAGTAAAGTTCTAGGCAAGGCATTGGGCTCCCTCCAAGTTTTCCTTATGTTGGCAATTTTGTTGAGAATCTCAGTCCTGGCAGTTCTGGTAAAGCCAGAATCCTTATGTATGGCTGAGTAGACTCTAATCAAGGTAGAGTAGCCTTCATTCAGAATTCTGTGAAGAGGCCATGTTCTTTCCCCAGCTCCTTTGTATTTGAACACTAGTCTTTCTGGTAGCTGTCTGTAGGCAGCTATTCCCCTTACATCCTCCAGCTCATCCAGATAGAGTTCAATATCTGAAAATTCTTTTATGTCACAGATGTGAACATAATCATCTTTAGAGGTTTGAGGTTTAGGCTTAGGCTTCAGTGTGAATTTGATTGAGGCTTTAGAGGGTGTTGATTTGATTCTTCTTTTCTGCTTCTTTGATGGTGGAGAAGAGGTTAGGAAGGTGGGCAATTTGATGATGTCCCAATCAATTGGTTTCTCCTTGGGAATGATTGTTTCACCATGAATGTTCATGAAGGGGTCAGGTACAATGGGTTCAGGAATAGAGGGTAGTGGTTTGGATATTGATTGGGTTTCTTCAGTCTTATCTACCTTCTTTCTCTTTGTATTGACCTTCTTTCTTTTCCCTTTCTGCCATTCTTCCTTACTTCTTTCCTCCATCTCAGTACCAACCATGTCCCCCATAGCTTCATCTTCACCTTTGTCTTCAATTTCTTTCTGTTCTTCAGCCTGACTTGATTTTAGCTATTTTTCAAGCTTTGCTTGTGCTCTTTTGTCAGCCTTTAGCTGTTTGGCTTCTTCCTTCAACCTTTTGGTTTCTTCCCTCTTGGCTATTGAGAATTTGGGATGTCCTTGCATCACACATATGCTTTTTCCCTCTCTGAAGATAATAGCCATGTTTCTCCTTACAGCCTCATCCATGGTCTCTTTGAGATATGCAATACTTCTACCTAAAAGCTTGTCCTCATCAGCTTTTGGAAGAGGAAAATCCACCTCTTTTAGAGGATTCTTTGTAGAGTCCTTATTGGATCTGTTGTTGGGCTTGAGAACCATAGGTTGTAGATCTTTGGAAGAAGTTTATCCATCCTTATGCCTCCCTACTGGCTTGAGTTCCATAATAATTGATTCCACTTTTGTGCTATGCTTCACAGATTGTGATTGAGAAGTTATAGAACCAAATATTAGTTGCATCTTTTCATCAATCTTCTTCCTTTGCTCTTTGACTTGCAATTCAGCTACTGCTATCTGGATTAGATCAATTCCATCTAGCTTTCCTTTGACTTGAATTGGTGGAGAAGTTGTAATGACAGGAACTAGCACTTGAGAAATCTGAACTAGCCTTGTGCTTGTGCCAGCTGCATGAGTAGATTTGTTTCAGTTTGTTGATTCTGAAGAATGGTGACCATAGAGTCTTCAATGATTTAAACCCTATCTTCCAATCTGGCCAGCCTCTTGTCAGCATCAGATGCCTTCCTCAGTCTCCCCAACAAATCTTGCATAGTACCATAGGGTATAACTGAATCCAATTTCTCAGCATTGTAGGATTTCAGATCAGCAATGTCCAGCTTGAGCTCATCCACACTTAGATTTTGCTGGTAATGCTGCAACTACAAGAGATGCAGAGATTCCAGATGAGCTTGAAGAATTGCCTTGGTACCAGCATCCTGAGTCTCCTGAATGGCCTTCTGAATTGTCATGACTTGTCTGACCAAAGTGACACCAAACTCTCCTGGTGTTGATGGTTTTGACCATGCCCATGCAGGAAGATTAGGAACAGAACTTGGGCCTGCTACTCCCCCTAAGTTCATGCTCTCATTCAAAGAATTAGAGTCATCATCATTAGAATTTACTCCAAATTCTTTAGATGGCTCACCAGCTTGAGAAGGCAGCCTGTTGACAGCAGCTTTGTCTCTGAGAAGAGATTATGAAGTATGTACAATGTGTAGTGTCTGTTCTGCCTCCACATTGCCCTGTGCAGCCAATAATTGATAGGCTGAAACAGGGTGAGTAAAAGTGTCAGCATCCAAGAAAATGTTATCAATGACAGCTTTGTAATGTTGCTGAAATTGTCTTTCCTTATCTACATCATCCACTTTCATTAACTCACTAGCAATGGCTGGATCCACCCTTATAGCTTCTGTACCTGCCTTTCTCTCAATTTCTCTCTTTTCTTGCATCAGGGGCTCCCCCTGGCTCACACACACCCTCACACCCTCACCTTCACCTTCTAAGGTGGCACTCCTCTCACTTACTTTTGCCATGCTGGAAGAAATAGCATGCATTTGGTGACTCTGAACCTCTCCTTTTGCCTGGGAGCAACCCAGCCTCTCACTCAAAAAATCACTCCCTTCCCTCAAGCCTAAAAGTGATTGTACAGTTTCCATGTCCTCTACAGTTGGAAGTGTTTCTGTTAAGTATGTAGAGGCCATCAACGGATAGGGAGTATCCGTTGAAGTAGAAACTGATGGTATCAACGGATAACTGCTGTTAAGCTTATTCGTTGAAGAACAACCACTTGTCAACGGATGAGAGATATCCGTTGAGGAAGGAAATGATGTAGAGATAGAAAGTGACATAATTGTTGAATCTGTGTGGATTGATTTTAAGTGTGGTGACACAGATTCTGCAACTACATATGAAAGAATTGGCTGATGATCCAACAAATCATCTAAAAGATGATGATCACCAGGTTTTGAGTGGGGCTCCTCCCTGAGTTTTAATGAGGGAGAATCAGGAATTGATGTGAATATCATATCCACATCCAGAGAGGGTGTTGGAGAGTTTGAGGAATGGTGTGTTTCTATATTGAGAGAATGGGGCTGTGATTCCACATTTGCTGGAATCACATCAAGCTGAATTTGAGAAGGCACAGATACTGGTGGATGTATCTGTGTTGTGTGTGTCCCTTGTGTGGAAACTAGGGTTTTGGCCTTCTTCTTCCTTGAAAAGGCTTGAATTGGTGAATGTGTAGCTTCAGTGTCCCTCCCTCTTTTGTTCTGTGTCCCTGGTTGGGGACTATTTTCAATAGTTGCATCTTTTTGGGAGGATGCAACTAGGGATGTGCTGGACTCCTTTTGAACCACTACAGTCTTTTGAGAGACTATGGCTTGGCTGGTTTGGGTACCACTCACCTCTCCCACCTTATCCTGGGGGGCTTTTTGATGTTCACCCCTCCCCTCACCACTCACACCCTGTTCACTCCCTTCAGGGTTTTTGGTAGTTGTTACAACTGTTGTCTTTTGAGAAACAACAGAGGTAGGTTTCTTTGACTTGACTTTGGAAACTTTAGATTTTGTGGCTTTGGTAGGAGCCTGTTTGGACAATGACACAGGTTCCATAGCCACACTAGAAGGCAAAGAAACATTGGGGTTGGAAATAGTAGGAGTTATAGAAACATTTACCTCACTTACCAGTGGTGCATTCATGATTGGCAAGTATACCAATGGCACCTGGCTGTTGAGGTTCATTCTCAAAAGGTCTGCAAGGACCCTTTTCTCTTGTGCCCAGCATTTGAGTTTATTATTCTCATTGGATATAACCAAACCTTCAGCAACATGGTTAGCCAATAACATAAATAATCTAGCAAAGTAGATGTTATGTGGTCTATTAGCTTTGTTGCCTAATCTGGAACCTAATTCTAGCATAACACAGTTGCTAAAATTAAAGTACCTATCAGAAACTAGCATATAGAGCATATTAACAAGAGATGAAGTGATAGCATCAAAATTGCTAATCTTCCCAGAGAAAACCTTAATAAAGGCATCTCCAAGAAAACTCCATTATTTCCTAAGGCCTTTCCTTCTAATACTACCTAAACTAGCAGAATCAAAAGCATAGCCTATGGAATCTAGCATTGCAGAGACATCTTTATCAGTATGTGGTGTCATGGCATTATTCTCAGGCAACTTAAAGCAAGATTGTATATCATCACAATTAATGCAATAGTCCTTACCTTTGAGAGAGAAGGCAATAGTCATATCTGTGGAGTTGAACTCTACAGTTGTCCAAATCTCCTCAATCACTTCACAGTAGATGGTTGGGGCTTCCAACATTGTATAGCTCAGTTTGCAGTTCTTGATGAAGTCCATCATCTTGTGATAATCAGAATGGGCTTCATTCTTTTCAACCAAGACTATGAAATTATTCTTTTCATAAACAAATCCTGTTCGAGACATAATTTTGACTACTGGTGCCATTGTTGTGAGTAGAGGTTGCAGAGAAAAACTTGAGAATTGAGAGAGAAAGAGAATGATAATTGCAAGAAAGCGTAAAGTGAAAATAAGAATTCAATTGGGCTTTTATACTTTCTTGAATTAAAACACAAATAAAATAATTAAATGATACTTTTAAGTAAGTGATAGCCGTTCAGGAATAAATGAAACTGTAGAAATTCTGAAAACTACCGTAAATACAAATACATACAACACTGTATATCTGTATCAACGGTTGAGTAAAAGAATCAACGACTGTGACTCACTGACGTGACACATCAACGGATAAGGTAAATAGTTATCCGTTGATGAACAACACTATTTTATCCGTTGAAGGATAAAATTACCAGAAATGTATTTGTCTTTCAACGGATAATGAATATCCGTTGATAGAACAATTTTGGCTTTCAACGGATAGGGAATATCCGTTGATAGGATAAGTCTTGATTAAAGCCAACTTTGTTCTTGCAGCAAATTCATTTCAGGCTACAAGACAGATTACATAGATGACATAGATTATGAATAGTTAAGCATACCTAACTCACTTACTAATCTTGTGAATGTTGATTCATCAAGTGGCTTGATAAATATGTCTGCAATCTGCTTTTCACTTGGAACAAAATGAAGTTCCATTGTACCTTTCATCACATGCTCCCTAATGAAGTGGTACTTGATATCAATGTGCTTGGTTCTTGAGTGCTGCACTGGATTTTCAGTAATGGCGATGGCACTTGTGTTGTCACAAAATATTGGAATTTTGTCAACAGTTATACCATAGTCAAATAACTGGTTCCTCATCCACAGTATTTGTGCACAGCAACTACCAGCTGCAATGTATTCAGCTTCAGCTGTTGATGTGGAAACAAAATTCTGCTTCTTGCTGAACCATGATACAAGCTTGTTTCCTAGAAATTGACAGGTGCCTGTTGTGCTTTTCCTGTCTATTTTGCAACCTGCATAATCTGCATCTGAGTAGCCAATTAGATCAAAACCAGACTCTCTAGGGTACCAAATTCCTAGATTTGGAGTCCCCTTGAGATATCTGAAAATTCTTTTAATAGCCACTAAGTGAGATTCTTTAGGGTCAACTTGAAATCTAGCACAGAGACATGTAGAAAACATAATATCAGGTCTACTGGCAGTTAAATATAAAAGTGAGCCAACCATGCCTCTATAACTTGTAATATCCACAGACTTTTCAGCCTTGTTTAATTCAAGCTTGGTGGCAGTGGCCATGGGAGTTTTTGCAGGTGAACAATCCATTAAGTCAAACTTCTTTAAAAGATCATAAATATATTTAGTTTGACTAATGAAAATTCCACCACTAACTTGTTTACCTTGTAAACCAAGAAAGTAAGTTAGCTCTCCCATCATGCTCATTTCATATTTACTTTGCATTAATTTAGCAAACTTTTTACAAAGTTTATCATCTGTAGATCCAAATATAATATCATCTACATAAATTTGTACAAGTATCTTAGAGCCATTAACATTTCTAAAGAAGAGAGTTTTGTCAACAGTACCTCTTGTGAAGTGATTATCTAGAAGGAACTTTGATAAAGTCTCATACCAGGCTCTAGGTGCTTGCTTTAGTCCATAGAGTGCTTTCAACAAACAATACACATGGTCTGGAAAATTTGGATCTTCAAAACCTGGAGGTTGGCTTACATAAACTTCTTCCTCCAATTCCCCATTTAGAAATGCACTCTTGACATCCATCTGATAGACTTTGAAATTGGCATTAGCTGCATAGGCTAGAAAGATTCTGATGGCTTCAAGTCTTGCAACTGGAGCAAATGTTTCATCAAAATCTATTCCCTCTTGTTGAGAATAGCCTTTGGCAACCAATCTGGCTTTATTCCTTATGACAATGCCATTTTCATCTATCTTGTTTCTGAATACCCATTTTGTGTCAATAGAACTCTTATTCTTTGGCTTGGGTACCAGCTTCCATACTTTGTTCCTCTCAAATTGATTTAGCTCCTCTTGCATTGCTAAAATCAAATCTGGATCCAAAAGAGCTTCTTCCACTCGCTTAGGTTCCTCCTGTGATAGAAAGCTACTATACAGACATTCATCTTGAGTAGCCCTTCTAGTTTGTACTTTAGATTTAGCATCACCAATGATCAGTTCAAAAGGGTGATTCTTGGTCCATTTCCTTTGAGGTGGTAGATTAGCCCTTGATGAGGTTGCCTCAGTATTGTCATGATGTGAGATAGAATGTTGATTTGTTGAAACTCCCCCTGAGTTGCTAATCCTTTGAAAGGAATTGGGAGTTCTATCAACTGATGATGTGAATTAATTATCCGTTGACAGATTGTGATCAACGGATGCTTCGTTATGAACTTCAACGGATGATGCACTTTGTCTTTCAACGGATGTTGCATTGCTTCTTTCAACGGAAGCTGAATTATGACTTTCAACGGATGCAGCATTCTGTGCATTATCCAAAGGCAGACTCTGGTTTCTTCTTGAGATGCCTTCTTCATCATTCTCATCTTCACTATCATCACAATATATCTCAATATTGTCAAATTTGAGTCCTTCATGATGTCCCTCATCTGTTAGTCCATCAATCTTTTTATCATCAAACACAACATATACAGATTCCATGACAATGTTGGTTCTTAGATTGTAGACCCTATATGATTTTCCAGCAGAATAACCAACAAATATTCCTTCATCAGCCTTTGCATCAAACTTTCCTTTGTGATCAGATTGATTCCTTAAGATGTAACATTTGCAACCAAAGACATGTAGAAAGTTTAAAGTTGGTTTTCTTCTCTTGAATAATTGATAGGGAGTCATGCATTTTGCTTGATTGATTAGAGAAATATTCTGAGTGTAACATGCACAGTTAACAGCCTCAGCCCAAAAATAAGTTGGGAGTTTTGACTCCTCAAGCATTGTCCTTGCAGCTTCAATTAGTGATCTGTTCTTCCTTTCCATCACACCATTTTGTTGTGGAGTTCTTGGAGCTGAGAACTCATGCATGATCCCATTTTCTTCACAGAATATCTTTATGGTTGAATTCTTGAACTCAGTTCCATTGTCACTCCTAATATTCCTTACTTTGAAATCAGGATGATTGTTGACTTGCTTGATATGATTGATGATGATTTCACTAGCTTCATCCTTTGATCCAAGAAAATAAACCCATGTAAACTTTGAGAAATCATCTACAATCACTAGGCAGTATCTTTTCCTTGAAATTGACAATACATTGACTGGTCCAAAAAGATCCATGTGTAGAAGTTGCAGTGGTTCATCAATTGCAGATTCAAGCTTCTTACTGAATGATACTTTCTTTTGCTTTCCTTTCTGACAAGCATCACACAGTCCATCCCTTGTGAATTCCACTAGAGGCATTCCTCTAACTAAGTCCTTTTTGACTAGATCATTCATTGTCTTGAAATTCAAATGGGACAGCTTCTTGTGCCATAGCCAACTTTTAACTGGACTTGCTTTGCTGAGAAGACAAGTAATGGATTCTGCATCTGTAGAGTTGAAATCAGCTAAGTACACATTCCCTTTTCTAACTCCAGTTAGAACCACTTTATTGTCCTTTTTACTTGTGACAAAACAGGCTTCAGAATTGAAGGAAACAGTATTCCCTCTGTCACATAGTTGACTGATGCTCAATAAATTGTGTTTGAGACCATCAACCAATGCAACTTCATCAATGATGACATTTTCTTTTGAAATCAAGCCATATCCCATAGTGAATCCTTTGCTGTCATCTCCAAAGGTTATGCTAGGGCCAGCTCTCTCCTTAAACTCTGTGAGCAGGGTGAAATCTCATGTCATGTGTCTTGAACAACCACTGTCCAAGTACCATAGATTCCTTCTTTGTCCCTGCACACAACAAAATCAATCAAGTTGATTTTGGTACCCAAGTTTCCTTGGGTCCAGCCTTGTTAGTCTTTTTCCTAGACTTCATTCCTCCTGCATCTTTTGACTTAGGTAACTTTGGGTCAACCTTGGTCTCAGATGTGGTTGGTTGAAGTGTAGGGTTAGTCACAGAATCATTTAACACATTTGATTGAATTTGATAAGGCATAGGTTGTGCAAACATGTTATTCCACATAGGCATATTGTATGGCATTTGAGGCATACTAAATGCAGTAAAGTAAGGATTGTTAATGTATGGCATGTTTGCAAAATGTGCATGGGGATTCTGGTGAGACATAACAGGCATAACATGCAGAGGTGATATAGACATGTTAGGCATGGAGGGATTTGAAGGCATGGGAGCATTTTTAACAGATTTGCAATTATCAGATAGGTGATTAACACTTTTACAATGTACACAACTTTTTCTAGGAGCATACCTATCAGGTGTGTAATTGTTATGTTTATTAATCCCTACCTTCCCATTTCTTTTAGATTTTCTTTTAGTTTCCTTCTTATCCTCAACCAACTTAAGCCTATCTTTCAACTGATCTAAAGTCATGTGTCCTATATTCACCTTACTGACATCTCTGGATGTGCTAGCTCCTTCTTTGACAAAGTTCTTGAGAGTTGAATCATTCTTTTTATTTTTAAAAGAACTTGCATGTTTTAATTGATGAGCCTTCAACGGATGCTCCTTTTCTTCCTTCAACGGATAACTTTCATCATCCGTTGATTCCACATCCGTTGACAATCCATCAATTAATTCTAACTTCTTTTTGTTTTTCTTCCAGGCATCCTCACAGAATGATTCAATTCCCTGAACCTTGGCAATTTGAACACCAACATCCCTAGATGTTTTCCAGGCCTTGATTACCTCTTGCTCACTTTCTAACTGTTTAGAAAGAATTTCTACTTTCTTAACAGCTTCTTCTAGTTCACTCTCAACAGTCAAGCATTTAAGTTTAATCTTTTCAAGCTCAATTACCTGACTCTCTAACACAGCATTCCTATCACTTAAAAACACATTATTTTCTTTGATCCTAGTGTTTTCTTTAGCTAGTGATTTAAGAGAAACACGCAAATGATATAATTCATTGGACATATCATTTATGGCTTCATTGCATTCATGTTTAGAAAGCTGAGAGAGATCAGTAGTAATTACCTGGTTGCTTAATGAACTAGTTTCATTTTCATCAGAATTAGCCATCAGGGCTAGGTTGACATATTCCACATCATCATCTTCATTTACCCCATCTGCTGCCCAATCATCTTGAGTGAGAAAAGCTCTTTCCTTTTGTTTGAGCAAATCAAAATACTTCCTTTTGTAATCAACTTGCTCAAATTTCTTTTTCTCAGAATTTGGCTTCCTACACTCACTTGCAAAATGTCCACTAATGCCACAGTTGTAACATTTGAACTTTGATTTGTCCACCATGTTTTTGTTTGGCTTAGTGAACTTTGTGTTTTTCCTGAACTTCATCTTTGCAAACCTCCTGGACAGAAAGGCCAGATGTTCATCAATATCATCAGATTCATCCTGACTGGAATTGTCTTCATCCTCAGCAACTTGCTCTTTACCCTTGCTTGATTCTGATTTGCTTGTGCCAATTTTGAGACTTGGCATTGTCTTTTCCTCATTTCTGGCTTCAACTTTTTCACTGTCAGCTACAAGTGCAACTGATCCTCCTTTTCTCTTTCCCTTTTCCAACAGCTCATCTTGCTCCATCTCAAGTTCATAAGTCTTCAAAATTCCATATAATCTTTCAAGTGTGAAGTCCTTATAATCTTGAGAATTTCTTAGAGAAACAGTCATAGGCTTCCATTCCTTTGGTAGAGACCTTAGAAATTTTAAATTGGAGTCCTTGACTTGGTACACTCTCCCATACAGCTTTAATCCATTCAATAGTTTCTGAAATCTGTTGAATGTATCATTCAATGATTCTCCTTCTTCAAAATGAAAATATTCATATTGTTGAATGAGAAGCTGCATTTTGTTTTCTCTAACTTGCTCAGTGCCTTCACAGATAAGCTGCACAGTATCCCAAATTTCCTTAGCAGTTTGGCTATTGATGACATTGTCAAACATATCTTGATCCAAGCCATTAAACAAAATGTTCATGGCTTTCTTGTCCTTGTGGACCTCTTCAATATCTTCAACAGTCCATTCTGCCTTTGGCTTGGGAATAGACTGTCCAACAGCAACTGTAGCAGTAGCAGCTGTGGCCACCTTGTGTGGGATGTGAGGACCATTCTCAATGCAGTTGATGTAGCTTTTATCTTGAGAGAGAAGATGTAAATGCATCTTCACCTTCCAGTGATGATAGTTATCTCTTTCCAGGATTGGAATCTTTACACCAATATCCTTCTTACTCATGATATTAGCAGAATAGATCTTTAAACTCTTTGTATGTTAAGAGCTTGCTCTGATACCAATTGTTATTCCCAATGGACTAACAATGAGATTTACAGAAGGGGGTTGAAGGTAAATCTTAAAACTTTTTCAAGTTTTGAGCAGTTTGTAAGACTAAGTGTTTGAGTGATCAAATGTGTGTGAATTGCTTGGAGCTGATGCAAACAGATATATATTCAAACACAAATGTAATGAACACAAAGAACTTAAAAACTTTTCTGGTGGATTTGTTGTTCCACCAAAGATGTGTTATTTCAGAAAATCTGTGATTCAAAACTAAATCACAGCTGCTTCCTAGTACAAACTAGATGATTTTCTCTCTTGATATTTCTAAACAGCTCAGGGAAAATTCACATCTAATTACTAGCTACTACTTGGTTTATATAACACCAAGTTTACAAGTGAAGACAAAGATAAAGTATAATAAGACAATAGTTCTCCACTTGTTTCTGTTCCATTTTTATCCAGTGTACTATGGAATTATCTGTTGACTTTCCATTTTGAACTAGACTAAAAACGGCTGCTTTTTCTGCTGTTCCTGAAATAGGCTACCACATCTCTGTCAATCCATGTGCCTATGTCAGCTTTGTTAACTGTCACTATCAACTGTTATGAGACTGAGCATCCGTTGAAGCTTTCATCCGTTGATGGCTTTATCCGTTGATGCTCTAGCAGTGCATCCGTTGAAGCTTTCATCCGTTGATGGCTTTATCCGTTGATGCTCTAGCAGTTGAAGCTTTATCCGTTGAAGCACTTATCCGTTGATGGATATTATCCGTTGAAGCGTTAGAGACATCCGTTAAAGCTTAGTTTCTTATCCATTGAAGGTCTTCAATATCCGTTGACACTTATTCACTTATATAAAATTACAAGGCATGAAATATTTACAATTAGCCCTCCTATTTGTACATCATTAGTAGTCAACATGACTGATTATCTCCTAACAACATCTAAGAATTACAGCTTGAAATCAGAGAGTGAGATGTGCTACAATACCAAACTTATTGCTAAGTAAGGCTACTCCTTCAACGGATAGCCAAGATGGTCTTATCCGTTGAGGCTACAAACACTAGATTTCTACTTAAGTGTTTTGCTGAACTTATCATCAAACTAATACACATATTCCTAACAATAATGCCCGATTTAACTCTTGTATATTCATAGGGGCATTATAATCGTTACCCAGTAATTAAATCCTTAGACAAATAAAAGCTAGAATATTGTATATGATTTAATTTGTTGATCTTTGTAGAAACTAGGAACTTTGTTATTCTTAGATTGTAGCTGGTAAATTTATTTATCGGAGTGTAGCAACACCCCTCGCGGATTTATATACGAATATATATGTTAGGAATATGTGTATTAGTTTGATGATAAGTTAAGCAAAACACTTAAGTAGAAATCTAGTGTTTGTAGCCTCAACGGATAAGACCATCTTGGCTATCCGTTGAAGGAGTAGCTTTACTTAGCAATAAGTTTAGTATTGTAGCACATTTCACTCTCTGGTTTCAAGCTGTAATTCTTAGATGTTGTTAGGAAATAATCAGTCATGTTGACTACTAATGGATGTACAAATAGGAGGGCTAGTTGTAAATATTTCAGGCCTTGTAATTTTTTATAAGTGAATAAGTGTCAACGGATATTGAAGACCTTCAACGGATAAGAAACAAAGCTTCAACGGATGTCTCTAATGCTTCAACGGATAATATCCATCAACGGATAAGTACTTCAACGGATAAAGACTTCAACTGATAATGCATCAACGGATAAAGCTTCAACGGATAAAGCCTCAACGGATAAGGCATCAACGGATGAAAGCTTCAACGGATGCTTAGTTCATTAGCAGTTGATAATGACAATTCACAAGCTGACAGAGGCACATGGGTTAACAGAGACATACTGGAATGTGGAAGCCTCTAGGAGGAATCAAGAAAATGCAGCATTTCCATTCTGATGCAAACAAGGAAGTATTCAAAGATTTACAGATTATCCTAGATTGCATTGGATAGAGAAATGAAGAAGAAACATGTGAAGAATCTTTTCAATTATATTTTTACAGTTTGTCTTCACTTGTAAACTTGGTGATATATAAACCAAGTAGCAGCTAGTAATTAGATATGAATTTTCCTGAGCTGTTTAGAAATATCAAAAGAGAAAATCATCTAGTTTGTACTAGGAAGTAGATGTGATTTAATTCTTTGAATCACAGATTTTCTGAAATAACACATCTCTGGTGGAACAATAAATCCACCAGAAAAGTTTTTAAGTTCTTTGTGCTCATTACATTTGTGTTTGAATATATATCTGTCTGCATCAGCTTCAAGCAATTCACACACATTTGATCACTCAAACACTTAGCCTTAGAAACTGCTCAAAACTTGAAAAAGTTTTAAGATTTACATTCAACCCCCCTTCTGTAAATCTCATTGTTAGTCCACTGGGAATAACAATTGGTATCAGAGCAAGCTCTTAACATACAAAGAGTTTAAAGATCTATTCTGCTAACATCATGAGTGCACAGAAGAATCCTCCTGCTACCATCATTAGTAGGAAGGATATTGGTGTATAGATCCCAGTCCTGGAAAAAGATAATTATCATCACTGGAAAGTGAAGATGCATTTACATCTTCTTTCTCAAGATGAAAGCTACATCAACTGTATTGAAAATGGTCCTCACATCCCTCACAAAGTAGCCACAGCTGCTACTGCAACAGTTGCTGTTGGACAGTCCATTCCCAAGCCAAAAGCAGAATGGACTATTAAAGACATGGAAGAAATCCGCAAGGATAAGAGAGCCATGAACATTTTGTTTAATGGTTTAGATCAAGATATGTTTGACAATGTCATCAATAGCCAAACTGCAAAGGAAGTTTGGGATACTGTACAAATCATCTGTGAAGGCACTGAGCAGGTCAGAGAGAACAAGATGCAGCTTCTTATTCAACAGTATGAATATTTTCACTTTGAAGAAGGTGAATCATTAAATGATACCTTCAACAGGTTTCAGAAACTATTGAATGGATTGAAGTTGTATGGTAGAGTGTATCAAGTCAAGGATTCCAACTTAAAATTTCATAGGTCTCTGCCAAAGGAATGGAAGCCCATGACTGTCTTTTTGAGAAATTCTCAAGATTATAAGAACTTCACACTTGAAAGATTATATGGAATTCTGAAGACTTATGAACTTGAAATGGAGCAGGATGAGCTGTTGGAAAAGGGAAAGAGAAAAGGAGGAACAGTTGCTCTTGTAGCTGACAGTGAGAAGATG
>NW_027419249.1:0-63921 GCF_009905375.1 Apium graveolens
TTTGAAGACTCAAATTTCCCAGATTATGTCTACTATCTATTGAAAGCACTCTATGGACTGAAGCAAGCACCTAGAGCTAGGTATGACACTTTATCAAAGTTCCTTTTGGAAAATCACTTCACAAGAGGTACTGTAGATAAAACTTTATTCTTTAGAAATGTTAATGGCTCTAGTATACTTGTTCAAATTTATGTAGATGACATTATTTTTGGCTCTACAGATGAAAAAGTTTGCCAAATTGATGCAAAGTAAGTATGAATGAGTATGATGGGAGAACTAACTTACTTTCTTGGTCTGCAAGTTAAGCAAGTTAGTGATGAATATTCATTAGTCAAACTAAATACATTAATGATCTTTTAAAGAAGTTTGATCTAATGGATTGCACATCTGCAAAACTCCCATGGCCACTACAACTAAGCTTGAATTAAACACTACTGAAAAGTATGTGGATATTTCAAGTTATAGGGGCATGGTTGACTCACTTCTGTACTTAACAGCTAGTAGGCCAGATATAATGTTTGCTACATATTTATGTGCTAGATTTTAGGCTGTCCTAGAGAATCTCACTGAGTAGCTATTAAGAGAATTTTCAGATATCTCAAGGCAACACCAAAACTTGGCATTTGGTACCCTAGAGATTCCGGTTTTGATCCAACTGGTTATTCAGATGCAGATTATGCAGGTTGTAGAATTGATAAAAAAGTACAACAGGAACCTGTCAATTTCTAGGAAACAACTTGCGTCCTGGTTCAGTAAAAAGCAGAATTCGTTTTTACTTGTACAGCTGAAGCTGAATATTTGCTGCTGGCAGTTGCTGTGCACATATTTTTGTGGATGAAAAACCAATTTCTAGACTATGGTCTGCAAGTAGAAAGAATTCCCATTTTCAGTGATAACACAAGTGCAATTGCCATCACTGAAAATCCAGTACAGCATTCAAGGACAAAACACATAGACATCAAGTACCACTTCATAAGGGAACATGTAATGAATGGTACCGTGGAACTATATTTTGTTCCAAGTGAAAAGCAGCTTGCAGATATATTTACCAAGCCACTGGATGAATCCACCTTTTCAAGGTTGGTAAGTGAGTTAGGTATGCTAAATTATTCTTAAAATTTTTACAATATTTTGCAAGTTCTAATGCAGGCAGAAATTTAATTGATTTTCAGTCTTGGATAAAATTTTGGCTAAGTCAAAATTTGCATCCCGACGGATGATCATTATCCATCGAGTTTGATCATCTGTCGGTATACAATTATCAAATAAAAAAAATTACTTTTCTGGAATATTTTATGACTCGACGGATAACTGATTTATCTTCATCCGTCGAATTGTCTTATTCTTAGCCGTTGATTCTCTAAACATTATCCATCGAGTATACTTACAGTTTGTAAGCATAGCACGACGGATAATTGAAGGAATTTTTACAGTTTATTTTTTAAACGGCTATTTTGGGCAATTCTTATTGGTTACTTTATTTTACTTTATTATTTTTGACAGTTATTTTGAGATAGTAAAACCTTTATTCATTTCCATTACTTTTCTTTTATCATTCTCAAATCATCTGCTCTAAATTCTCTCTTTCCCTAAAGCAACTACCATCTCCATCTCTGTAATTTCCACTCTCTAACAATGGCACCAGTAGTCAAGATCATGTCACAAACTGGATACATCTATGAGGAAAATAACTTCACGGCTCTAGTAAACAAAGGGATTCAACATTCAAGTGACTACCACAAAATGATGGATTTTGTGAAGAACTGCAAACTCAGCTATGTAATGCTAGAATCACCCACCATCTTCTGTGAGGTTGTTGAAGAGATATGGACGACTGCTACATACAACTCTACTGATAAGATCATCACACTCATTATTAAAGGTAATGAATTCTGTATCAATAGTGATGATATTAAAGCATGTTGCAAAATTCCTGATAATACTGTGACCTCACCACACACAGATACTGATATTGTTAATATGCTTAATTCCATGAACTATGCACTCTCTACTTCTAAGTTAAGTGATATTAGTAGGTTGGGTCTTAGGAAAGAATTGAGTGTTATGTGTGATGTAGTTACCAAGGTCTTTTATGGTAAAATCAGTAATTTTGATTCTGTCATGCTTAACATGCTTTACATGCTAATTACAGATAAGTTCTTTAATTTTAGTGATCTTGTTTTGTTTGAGTTGGGGTTTAAATTAGGGGAGTTAAACAAGAGGGGTAAAATATTTACTATGCTAGATTTTTCATGATGCTAGCTAACCACCTCTCCGAGGAAATTGTGCTTGAGAACCCAAACAACAAATTAGATTGTTGGGTTCAAGAGAGAAGAATTATTGCAGATTTAAACAGGGCAAACCATCACAAGGAGGTGCCACTCTTCTATTTCCTGTAATGGAAGCACCTCAGATAAGTGAGCTAAGTTCATCTGTCCCTACTCTTCCAATTTCACAGATTTATTTGAATTCTAGTATCTTCTGATAAAACAACAGTGTGAGTAGCAATGGAGGCTTCAGCATCCTCTAATTGCTGATCTGGTTCTAGGTTCTGATCAACAGCCATATCCTGATGCTCACCTATATTCTGATCATCAGCATCTGGATGCAGAGAAGGTGTAGTAGATAATTCTGGAGTTTGAGCAGCATCAGTGACAGGTATTATTGATGGATTAGTTGCTGTTGGAGCCTCTAAGAGAATTACTTCAGGCACAACCAAGGTCTGAATATCAATATCAGCACTTGTGCCTGTATTAACAGGAGATACATATTTTCGAACAGGAGACACAGATGGTGTATTGGCCTTTTCAGGAACAGCTTCCTGAGATGGAGAAGTAGTGACTTTAGCAGATTCCTTTTTTGAGATCAGAGATTCCTGATCTCCTTCCTTAGCTGCTGCTTCTTCATCATCTGAAACTGGCCTTTTTGCCCTCTGTTTCTTGTATCTCTTTGTAGATATGGATTCCTTGGGAGTTTCAGGTACAGTCATTCTTCTAGCCTCTTGAGAAGCCTAGAGCCCCCAATTCCAGAATCCTTCTGAGAAGTCACTTTCTCAGCTTCTTTGACAACAGGTTCTGATGTAGAAACATGTTCCTCATTGTCTGACTCATCTCTCAAAGCAATCCTCCTTCTCTTTTGAGGTGTTTGAGGACAGTCTTTTTCTTCTTAGACTTGAAGATGAAGACTTCACAGTAGGTGCTGAGGATGAGGGTTGAACTGTCTGTGAAGTGGAGAGATAGGATTGATATATTGCCTGAGGGTTGGTTGAGTAGTATGAGTGGTATGTGCTGATGGTTGTTGTGGTGTTTGGGAGGTGGTTGTTGGTTTGACATCAGGATAAACAGATCTATAGGAATCAGGATCAGCATTTACTAAGATCTGTTTTACAGACTGATGAATCTGTAAAGGTCTAACCACTGATTTCTTAGTGTCAGCATTTACCAGGTCATTAAAGTAACATTTTACAACTTTGAAAGGTGAGTTGAGGTACTGGTTAGTTGAGGTTCATCAGTACAAAAAGTATATATAAGTTGACAGAATCTAGCAAAGTAGACAACATTCCTATCCTCTGTCATCCTATCCCCAATAAAACCTATTATAGCCGTTGCAAAATCAAAATGAGTTAGGTTTATAATGGCATACCCGATGTGCTGACTCATTATAGGGATGACATCAAAATTCGAACACTTGTTCCCAAAAGCTTTAGTGATGCAGTCGAAGAAGAAACTACATTCCCTTCTGATATGAGCCCGTTTCAACTGCCCAAGCTTTGCCAAACTCTGTCCATACCCCAAACTGGCCATTAACTCCTGAAGAGCCGATTCCTCTGGAATTGAAAAAGTACATCCTTCTGGGAGATGTAGAGCCTTGCGTATTGTACCAGGAGTGACGGCATATGGAGAATCACCCACTTCGAAAACAATACTAGGAGTACCATTTTGACCACCATTATCAAAGTTTCCAGTCCTCCAAAGTGTCAGAACTTGTTGGCTTGAGAATACTGAAGGTTGGGTCAATGCATACCCGATTTCACTGTGTGCGAGAAGATCTTGCACAAAATGCAATTCAGACGGAGCTTCAATATTATCAAGAATTGCAGCATAGTTGTTTGGAACAAATTTAGCTCCATCAATGATTAAATCCTTAGGTGCCATGAAATTAAGCGAGATGTATAAGTGCCTGTTAGGTGTTTGATAGAATGTCTATATGAAAAACCAACGTTAGAAGAAGAAAAGAGAGTAAAACAAATAGAGAGAAAAAGTGTGAAAGGAAATAAAAGATTAAAAAAATCCTCTCTCTATCATACTTATACTTTTGAAAAAAAAATGTAACCGTTGGACACCTGTCAGACATGCAGTAAAAACGAACGGTTAATGGGCACGAGAAAACAGTAATCATTACTTACCCACTTTGCAGTTTTTCAAGGAAAAATCGTTCCACTTACCAAGTTATTCCATTAATCAAGGTAAAACAGTTTTATTCAAAATTGAAACTGTTCCCACTTATTTAATATTTTTTCACTGCAACATCAATATTCTGAAAAAAAATTTGAGTGAAAATGACCATAATAAATCAGACAAGCAAGTACTGATAAAATAAAATCAGAACTTAAATTAAAACAGAATTTATATGGTCATCAGAATATGAATATGTATCAGGATTTATCAATGCATTACAAAATATCTTAGAGACAAGATCTTGAAACAAAATAAATTTCATTAAAATATAAAGAGAATACATTCATAAATTTAAATTACATCAGAACTTGTACAAGATTTCCGTAAGCTGCTAAAACCTAACGTCAACAGCCTTTGTCCTAGCTCAAGAAGCAGGGCAAGGCTGATGATGAAGAAAAACAGGAAGAAGAAAATAAATCATTTCTTCTTCCAACTCTCGACAAACAGAATAACGAGTCGTATGATTCGCTCTTGCTGGCGGAGAGCTTCCAGCCTTTCCTCCTCCAATCGCTCCAGATGGCGATGGTAGTTCATGTAGAAGAACAGGAGGTGGGTGAGTACCTCCTGGGGAACGGAGTCCCATATCTCATCAGGAATGGCAGTAACGTGCCATTCCTGCTGCCAATCGGCACAGCTCAGCTCCATATTGAATATTTCGTAGTTCAAAAATATATTGTAATTGACCATGGTGTTTTTGATATAAGATTATGAAGGTGAGTTTATGAGAAAAGATTTGATGGGAAGGCGGATGTGAAGTGGTTGCTTATATAGGCAAGAGAATGCCAGGAGACGCAAAGAAATTTAATGCTGACAGGTAGAATTAATTCTACCTCGTCTTCCCAGAATTGGAAAAAGAAAAACATTCTTTGGAAAGGGAAAACATGGTTTAATATGCACAATAAACAAGTAAAAGTTGACTGCTCATGTACGAGTACCACTATCCCTAAACATAGTGACTGTTAATCTTCCACTTCAACATATTCAAGTTTGAACCGAGACTGTTTCCAAATTTTATCCACAAATAAGTCAAGGAAAGAATCAGACGTTAATATCAGAACTTAGACTTATATCTGAACTTAACGATCATCAGAACATAATTTCTTAACTCGAAAAATGAATGCCTATCTTAGTAAGTCCGCACACAAATTCTGATTTATATTCTTCAGAACATAATCATCAGAACATGCAATCAGAACTTGTCCTCAGAATTTGTGCAATGTGACACAATGACTGTTCATCTAAAATAACATAGATCACCACAGTGATTTTCATCATTCATATGGAGTGTTTAGTGTGTGCATTAAGCTAAATATCAGACAAAGAGTAAAGTCTGATTCACTTCAGTACATCTTAGAAATAAGGCATAACTAAAACTTTGCTAAAGAGCTGTCACTATTCTGAAGCCTACTGTTGAATGAGTTCATGCTTGAGTCCATCTCAACTATTTTGTGCTAATTTTGTGCATCTTTTAAATTCCATTTTACAGTGGCTTCTCAGTGTAAGTGAGTCACGACTGCGTATCAGAATTTAAGCTATTATCAGAGTATTTCTCCAGTAATCATAGAGTGTGAAAAGTCACCAAGAAAATATTTTGCTTTTCTAATGCATATTTACTTAATACCAGTCATGCACTTGGGTCGTCCCTTCCACATTTTTTACTCTAGATCTCAAAGGAGTACCTGAATTTTAATCCTTGATTCTTTTGCTTTTTCTTTTGATAAGTGAGGTTTATCAGCACTTAGTACATTCAACAGATTTACTAGCATCAAAACTTAACAGATGAGAAGCAATATTCTAGTTTTTGACTTAGTAATAAGATAGACCAAGTAAACTCAACTAAGCTCAATTATCGGAATATGCTTGTGTCAATGGATTTCCACAGAAATAATTACTTCTTACATGGGATCCCTTATTTATTGAAGACTACTAGGTCAGCATCTAGCACAGTTATCCTCATAGGATTGAATAGTTACTTAAACAGACATATCACTATCAGAGTTTAGAAACATATATCAGACAACAGTCAGTACTTAAACACATTTTTCAATTAAGCACAGAATACACAAAGAGATTAAATTCTGTAAATACTGATCATAAAGTCTGATGCATCAGAACAAGACTAAGCAGATTTAGAGAAAGAACCTGATACCATTCCAAGTTCATTTACCAATCTTGTAAAAGTAGCTTCACACAATGGTTTTGTGAAAATATCTGCTAGTTGTTGATCTGTTGGAACAAATTGCAATTCCACTGTACCTTCATCCACATGTTCCCTGATGAAGTGGTACCTGATGCTGATGTGCTTTGTTATAGAGTGTTGAACTGGATTACCTGTCATAGCAATAGCACTTTGATTATCACAGTAAATAGGGATTTTGAAATATGTTAACCCATAATCCAGTAACTGATTCTTCATCCAAAGAATCCGTGCACAGCAGCTTCCTGCAGCAATATATTCTGCTTCTGCAGTTGATGTGGAAATTGACTTTTGTTTCTTGCTAAACCAAGAAACCAATCTGCCTCCAAGAAGTGGCAGCTTCCACTTGTGCTTTTCCTGTCAATTTTGCAACCTACAAAATCTGCATCTGAGTAACCTATTAGTTTAAAATCTGATTCTCTGGAATACCACAATCCCAGATCAGCTGTGCCTTTAAGATACTTGAAAATTCTTTTCACAGCTGTTAAGTGAGGTTCTCTTGGATCTGCTTGAAATCTTGCACAAAGACAGGTAGCATACATGATATCAGGTCTACTAGCAGTTAGATAGAGTAGAGAGCCAATCATACCTCTGTAATCAGTAATATCTACTGATTTACCAGTATCCTTATCCAGTTTTGTTGCAGTGGCCATGGGAGTGGATGCACTTGAACAATCTTGCATTCCAAATTTCTTCAACAAGTTTCTGGTGTACTTAGTTTGATAAATAAAAGTGCCTTCTTCATTCTGCTTGACTTGAAGGCCCAGAAAATAGCTAAGTTCCCTCATCATACTCATCTGATACCTTGACTGCATCAGTTTGGCAAACTTCTTGCAAAGTCTGTCATTTGTAGACCCAAAAATGATATCATCAACATAAATCTGGACCAGAAGTAAGTCCTTTCCATGGTTGAGGTAGAACAGTATTTTGTCTATAGTTCCTCTGTTAAATCCACTTTCCAGAAGAAACTGAGCTAAAGTCTCATACCATGCTCTAGGAGCTTGCTTGAGTCCATAAAGTGCTTTATCAAGCCTGTAGACATAATCTGGATGTTTGGAATCTACAAAGCCTGGAGGTTGTTCAACATATACTTCCTCCTCCAATTCTCCATTGAGAAAAGCACTTTTCACATCCATTTGAAAGACAGTAAACTTTTTGTGAGCAGCATAAGCCAAAAATATCCTTATGGCTTCTAACCTAGCAACTGGTGCAAATGTTTCATCATAATCAATTCCCTCATGTTGAGAATATCCTTTTGCAACCAGCCTTGCCTTATTCCTTGTAATTATGCCATCACTGTCAGTTTTGTTTCTGAATACCCACTTTGTACCAACAACAGATCTATTCTTTGGTCTTGGCACTAGGGTCCAGACTTTGTTTCTTTCAAATTCATTTAACTCTTCATGCATTGCTTGCACCCAATCAGCATCTTTAAGAGCTTCTTCCACTTTCTTTTGCTCAGTCTGAGAGAGAAAAGAATTGTAAAGACATTCGTTTGAAGTACCTGTTCTAGTTCTGACACCTGCATCAGGATTTCCAATTATCAAATCAGGTGTATGTGATTTAGTCCATTCCTTGCAGATGGAAGGTTTTCTCTAGAACTAGATGCTCCCCCATGATCCATGCTGTCTTCATTTTCATTTTTTGATGCTCCCCCTGAAACTATGCTCTCTGAGTTGGATTCTTCAGAATTTAAATTTTCAGAACTATCAGAACTTGGCTTATCAGAACTTGACGGATCAGAATTTGAAGAGCTAGATGTATGTTCTGATGCTTCTTGAGATGTGGTATGTTCTTGAGTATGCTCCCCCTACATAGGTGCATCTTCCTTTGGCGTAGTCACCACAGTTTCAATATCAGAGTTTAATCCATCAGAGTTTACAGTATCAGGACTTAGACTGTCAGGATTTTCAGTCTCAGAATTTGAGTCTTCATTTTCAAATCTCAGCTGATCATGGTCAATAAAATCTTCAAGACCAGTAATCTTCTTGTCATCAAAAGAGACATTGATAGATTCCATGACCACTCTTATTCTCAAATTATAGACTCTGAAGGCTTTTGTGGAAAGTGGATATCCAATAAAGATTCCTTCATCAGCTTTTAGATCAAATTTGGATAGCTGTTCAGGATGAGTCTTGAGAACAAAACACTTGCATCCAAATATATGAAAGTACTTCAGATTTGGCTTCTTTTTCTTCACCATCTCATATGGTGTTTTTCCTTGCTTGTTAATGAGTGTTGCATTTTGAGTAAAACAAGCAGTCTGCACAGCTTCAGCCCAGAAATAGGTTGGAAGCTTTGCTTCTTCAAGCATTGTACGTGCAGCTTCAATGAGAGTTCTATTCTTCCTTTCAACAACTCCATTTTGCTGTGGAGTTCCAGCAGCAGAAAATTCCTGCATAATTTCATGGTTTTTGCAGAACTCTTCCATTATCAAATTCTTGAACTCAGTGCCATTATCACTCCTTATGATTTTCACAGAATCTTTGACCAATTTATCCAGATGTTTGACATGATCAATCAAGATAGATGCAGTTTCACTTTTTGTGTGCAAGAAATACACCCATGTGTATCTGGTGAACTCATCCACTATGACCAACGCATATTTCTTCTTTGCAATAGACATGACATTCACTGGACCAAATAGATCAACATGTAGTAGATGATAAGGCTCAAGAATTGATGATTCAGTCTTACTCTTAAATGAAGATTTTCTTTGTTTGGCCTTCTGACAAGAATCACAAAGGCCATCAGGAGCAAATACTGACTTTGGCAGTCCTCTCACAAGATCTTTCTTGACCAGCTCATTTATATTGTTGAAATTTAAATGAGAGAGTTTCTTGTGCCTATTCCAGCTTTCTTCAATTGATGCTCTACTCATCAGACAGATTACAGAACCATCAATACTTGTTGAAAGCTTAGCTTCATAAATGTTACCACGCCTGTATCCTTTCAGAACAACTTTGCCTTTATATTTACTCACAACTTCACAGTGTTCTTCAAAGAAATCAACATGATAACCTCTGTCACATATTTGACTTATACTCTGCAGATTGTGTTTAAGTCCTGAGACCAGAGCTACTTTTTTAATGATGATATTCCCAAGATTGATATTGCCATATCCCAATGTTTTTCCAATGTTGCCATCTCCATAAGAAATACTTGGGCCAGCTTTCTCCACAAAGTCTGATAGCAGGGCCTTATTTCCAGTCATATGTCCTGAACATCCACTGTCCAAAACTAGAATATTTTTCCTGTTGCCCTGCAATCACAAAGACCACTAATGATTAGTTTTAAGGACCCAGACTTGCTTGGATCCTTTGGCCTTATCAAGTTTGTTAACATTTGCAGCGGATTTAGCATCAGAGTTTATTTTAACAATTTTCTTATCAGAACTTACACTATCAGACTTTGAATCAGGATTTACACTAGAAGGAACAATGGAAACTTTCTTCAAAGAAGGTTTTATTTGATAATAATCATAGTACAAACTATGATATTCCTTACAAGTATAAATGGAATGCCATAAACTACCACAATGAAAACAAGAATTTTGTGGTTTATATCTAACAGACTGACTCTTAACTCCTGACTTTAAAGGTAAGGAGTTTATGTTCTTATTCTTCCTGCAAAAAGAAGCCAGATGGTTAGAACTTCCACAGTTATGACACGTTTTCCTAGGAGCTTCAGGAACAGGCTTATAATTATTGCTTTTATTCACACCTTCCTTTCCATTCCTATTTTTCCTAGGTGATTTTACCTTGTTTGCATTCTTAACATCTTTCAGCTTATGCTTAAGCTGCTTCTTAGTCATTAAGCCTATGTTTACTTCAGCTGTCTTTTCCTATTTTAGTTTGTCAGAAGTTAATTCCACTTTAACTTCTGATTTCTCATTATCAGACTTTACAGTTACAAACTTAACAGGTTTTAACTTGGCTTTTGCTTAACAACAACAGGCTTAATTTCTACAGTTCCTTTATCATTCTTATCCTCTCCATAACCTAAGCCCTCTTTCCAATTTTCACTACTTAGCAAATTTTGAGTTGTTCTGCCAGAGTTAGTCCAAGTCCTGATAATCTCTCTTTCCTTTTCTAACTCAGTTTTTAGAGATTCATTCATTTTTAGCACTTCATCCCTAACATAAAAAGCATCATCTCTATACTTCTGAGTTTGATGGAACATAACTAACTCTTTTTCTAAGAAATCATTTCTTTTCTTAAAAGCAAGATTTTCAGAAGTTAATCTTTCACATGTTAAAGTTTGATCTCTATAACTAACAAACATGGTTTTAAGATATCTTCTCAACTCATTAATATCATCAGTATGAAAATCATAAGTAGTCTGAGGTACCTTTGTTTCAGCAGCTTCAGAACTGCTCTCAGCACTTTCTTTATCAGCATTTGCCATCAAAGCATAGTTCTGTTCACTTTCAGAGTCTGAGGTGTCTGTCCAGCTTTTCTTCTTTGTGACAAGAGCCTTGCCTTTGTCACCCTTCACTTTCTTGCAATCAGGAGATATGTGGCCTTTCTCACCACAGTTATAGCATTTGACATTGGAATAATCTCCTCTATCAGACTTTCCTCCTCTGCCCTCAGATCTTCTGAAA
Organism: Apium graveolens; assembly: GCF_009905375.1. NCBI lineage: Eukaryota > Viridiplantae > Streptophyta > Magnoliopsida > Apiales > Apiaceae > Apium > Apium graveolens. The sequence goes on from NW_027419249.1 coordinate 11,261, forward strand.
TTCTTCTTATCAGAACTTGTGCCTTTCCTGGAAAACTTCTTTCCCTTCCTGAACTTCCTGTATGCAATCTTTGTGATCCCTTTCACCATAAGAGCACACAGCTTCATCATCTCCTCATCAGCATCAGTCTCAGGCAAGCTTTCAGAATCTGAGTCATCATCACTTTCAGAACTTGATGACTCAGTATCAGACTTTGTGAAAAGAGCTTTACCCTTGTCTTTCCTTGAGGTAGCTGCCTTGGGGGATTCTTCTTCAGCCTTAAGAGCAACTGTCCTTGACTTTCCTCCTTTCCACTTGCTTCTTTGTTCTATCTCAAGTTCATGAGTCTTGAGCATTCCATAAATTTCATCAAGAGTTGTTTCATCAAGATTGTAGTTGTCTCTTATTGTTGTTGCCTTCAAATCCCAGCATTCAGGAAGAGCTAACAGGAATTTAAGGTTTGAATCTTCAAGATCATACTCCTTATCAACCAATGACAAATCATTCAAGAGTTTGACAAATCTATCATATAAATCAGTCAATGACTCATTAGCCTTTGAGTCAAAGTGTTCATACTCTTGAGTGAGTATTGTCTTCCTGTTCTTCTTAATTGTATCAGTTCCCTGACACCTTATTTCCAGAGCATCCCATATCTCCTTAGCAGTCTTGCAGTTAATTACCCTGTTTGACATTACATTATCAATGGCACTATGCAGTAAGTGTCGTACCTTAGCATCCTTAGCAATTGATGCGATATCTTCAGCAGTATAATCACTCTTCTCCTTTGGTACTATCTTTGCTGCTTCACCTGCAACTGCAACAGCGAGCTTGGTTGGTTTGTGAGGCCCTTCCTTGATTCTATCAAGATATTCTGGATCTGTTGCTTCCAGGAACATGGTCATCCTCACCTTCCATATGGTATATTCAGATTATCTTAGTATGGGAACTCTGATGGTCTCATACCGACTTTGAATTTGTGTCTTTGGTGGTTCTTCAGTTTTGGTAGGCTTAGTTGGAGTTTCTGTGTCAGACATGATTGTGTTTGGATCTTAAACTGTATGTGCGTTTACAGATCGGCTCTGATACCACTTATTTGGTCACACACACTGTAGAGGGGGTGAATATAGTATAAAGTACTATCAAATTGAACTTTAATATCTCAAGTAACAGAAAACAAACTTTATTGAAATAATGAACTCTGTTACAGTATGGAACTGTTACCTCTCAGTGATGAATAATTATCACGAGAGCTGCTAGGGTTACAATGAATAATCTTCTCGAATATGATAACACTTATAGTGTAAACCCTATGTCTGTGTTTATATACTACACAGTTACAAGATAATCTCTAATTGATATGGAATATAATTCTGCTTCCTAAAATATATCAATCAGATATCTTTTCTTCCAAGTATTATATTCTTCATAGAATTCCTTCTTCATGCATATCTCTTCTTATGTTTATCTCGATCTTCTTTTCTTCAATCAGCTACTGTCCTTATCTGAACGTCCTTCAGCACTTAAGTTCTGATATCCATCTTCTGATGATTATCTCCTGATAATATAAGTACTGATATCCTTAAGTCCTGACTTCCAGTAAGTACTGATTTATCCTGTTTAAGTAAGATCTGAAAACTAAACATAAATCATATTAGCCATGACATTATCAAATATATCTAACAAAATATTTCTAGCAATAGTTGTATTATAATTATATAACAAGAAAAAAATAGATTAACAATTGAACCTCAAAAGGTATACCTGCCCTAACATCACAAGCTCCTTTGACCATTGAACAAAGCTACCCACTGCATTTCCTATGGTCTCATGTTCGTCACATGGCACAGGAAGTGGTGTTAGTTGATATTCAGCTAAAACTTCATCAACATATACTTTGACATTTTGGGATGCAATCAGGTTATTATGAATCATATTCCCCTGACTATTTGTTGGAAAAATAGTCCCTCTTGCCACAATAACTCTTCCTTTCTGTGTATGTATCACAGAAAGATGACAAAGCGTCGGAACCTGCATCATAAATTACAAAGAATGTATTGGAGGCACGTGTTCAGCAAAGTAAAAAGAAAAATTATACAAAAGTACCTGGAGATTTGACAAATGATCTTCCCGATCCACTAACTGACAACTACTTCGAACAACTTCATTTTTCTGTGTACCAACATTATTGACAAAATTAACATTAGGGAGTGACATGCCCATCTGCTTCAACTGGTTAAAAATACCATCCAGTTTTGAATTCATAATTTCAATCATCCTGTCCTCGCACTCCTTCTAAACCTTTTTGGTGATTTCTTGTGTAATTGTAGCCAACTCATCGAATGAAACAACCCCACTATGTTTGTTTTTCCCTGATCCAAATACGTCTCGAATTTCTGCTCCTCCACCGACCCCTCTAACACGTCCTTCATGCTCCTTACAGCCAAGTGCACACGACAATACATCATCGTGGCCTTGTGGAGTCTATAACCCATCTGAAACTGCCCTATTTAACTCTTCCTGTTTTATAACATCAAAAGAAAAATATATTTTTATAGCTTCATTAATATTATGGGTAATGTGATTAGAAAATAAACAAGTAATTTACCATATTCTCATACACCTCCTTTGTCTTTTCATTTGGGAAGTAGTAACCTCCATCTTCTTTAGGTTTAGTACGTGCTCTAACCCAATCATAACCACGCCTCGTACGCTCACTTGTTATAATTGATGGATCAACAGATTCAGAGTCATTCAAAGAAGTGATAGGGTCATCAACACACCACTTGCTAGTTTTTTCCCGCATATCCACCAGGCCCAAGATAATGCACATGTTCATTATGTGATTGACTTACTTTCGCTTTATCACTTATCTCCTGAAAAAAGAATTGTTAGTCTAGGGGTTGCAATTTATAATTGAATTGGTATAATCTCTTAGATAACTGACTCCTTTTTTACCTTAAACTCTTCACTTTCACGCCTCTTATTGAATATTTTCCATATCTCCTCGCTAATATATTTATATTTTTCAAATGGATCCTTCCCTGTGCGCACATACTTCCTAGTCAACTTACCCTTGAATTCCCTCCAGCTCTTTCTAAGACATTCTTCTTACGCGACTCATCAAGTTTCCAACGATTCTGAAAATAATGAAATAATTACAAATTAATGAGAGTGTTCCATCCACTTATAGCATTTACATATTTACTTAAAATATAAACCAAAAGTTGGTGCTTTTTGTACAGTTCCGACTCTAGAGAGAATGATAATGTATTATGTACTAGATTACTGTTCAGTAAAACTTGAACACTGTTCTTGCATTTCCGTCTCTGTACAATGTAAGCTAATTAAATCAGACACTAATAAGAGATTATAATTTAATAAGATAATTTTTTTATATAAAAATTTGAAGTCTACAAGGAATTTTGAAAGAAAAATAAAAAATATTAAAAAATAAAAATTATTAAATAACTTTACAGTAGGAAAAAATCTACATTAAAATTACTCTAATTATGCAACTAGATTGTAAAACTGATAATAACTTTACAGTTGTTAGATTGGTCTTTTCTAGGTTTTCTCTTACAGGTCTAATAAAAAGATGAATTCTTATATGCCAAAAAATAAAATAAAATTACCTTGATATCATCCCAAATTGCTTCTTTCAATCCTTGATTAACTACATCCCAGCTCTCGATATTAATATCAACTTGGAATTGAACTACCGTTCCTACGTAAATCCTAAATCTTTAAGCATATCCCCAATTGGGTCACCATACTTATTGAACAAAATGCTACACTCGAAATCTCGGTTCAACATTCTTTTTTTTTTAATTTTTTTGCAAATTGTTGGACCTCTTGTCCGTTTCTTGGAAACTTCAGTAGAACCATGCTCTGTATTTTCTTTATCCATAGAAAATGTTGCAATATAAACAATTTTATGAATGAAAACTAAGAGAAACAGAGATATGCTGGAACTCACTATTTTATTTCAAAGAGAACATAACATGTAAATAGAAAGAGCGTACAAAAGATAAGCTGGAAAATAGGAACTAATGCAACAGCTTTCCTAATAACAATATGCCACTACGGATTATTCCACTACTTCTCCTACAAACATGCTAATGCTGAATGACCAAGTCCCATGTATCAAACAGTGCTGCAAACCAGCAACACCAGCAACAAAATAAAACACCTTGGCAAATATAGTTTAGATTAATAATGCCAACAAACTCCCCCTTAATCTAAACTTGCACAGACAGATCCTTCAAGCCAAGTAAGTCTCGCATTTTCTCGAACTTGAATGCTGCAAGAGATTTCGTCAACACGTCTGCTCTTTGCTTCTCTGAGCTAATATGCTTCACCAGAATATCTCCCTTCTCGACACATTCTCGAATGAACTGATAGCGTATATCTATATGCTTGCTCCTTCCGTGAAATACCGGATTCTTAGCTAGATCAATAGCCGACTTATTGTCTATATACAACACCACAGGGCCAAGACTCTCACCTGTGATTTTGGACAGCAAATTCTTCAACCATATTGCCTGGCATGCTGCAGCTGTAGCAGCCATAAATTCAGCTTCACACGAACTAAGAGCAACACATTTCTGTTTTTGTGAAACCCAAATTATCAGACTCTCATTCAGGTAAAACACCATGCCTCCAGTGCTCTTACGATCTACCAAGTTCCCAGCCAAATCACTGTCTGTATATCCTGTCAGAATGTTGTTACCACTGTTCTTTGTATATACAAGCCCGTAGTTCAAAGTTCCTCGCACATATCGAAGCACACGCTTTGCAGCATTTAGATGCATTGTAGTAGGCTTCTCCATGAACCTACTAATTATTCCAACGGAATAAGCAATGTCTGGCCTGGTGTGAACCAGGTAACGCAGACCACCAATCAAGCTTTTATAAAAAGTCGCATCTACCTCCTTTCCCCCTTCATCCTTAGTGATAACTTCTTTGGGATCCATGGGGTACCTTGTTGGGTTACACACTGCTAATCCCGCCTTCTCCAGAATTCTCTTGGCATATGCCGTCTGTCTTAACTCTATATGTCCCATGCTTTGCTTTACCTCAATACCTAAATAGTGAGACAATAAACCCAGGTTGCTCATGTCAAATTTTTGATTCATCTGCATTTTAAAATCTTCAATGACTGACTTGCTGGTTCCGGTTATCAAGAGATCGTCGACATACACAGCTACTATCAACGTCTCCTTCTCAATTCTTTTGGTATAAACGGCGTGCTCGTGTGGACATTTAGTGAAACCAAGCTCCTCTAGGCATTTATTTAATTTCGAGTACCAGGCCCTGGGCGCCTGTCGAAGCCCGTACAGAGCCTTATGAAGCTTATACACCAAATGTTCTTCCCCCTTCTTAACGAACCCTTCTGGTTGAGACACGTACACCTCCTCTTCAATCTCACCATTTAAAAATGCCGTCTTTACGTCGAGGTGATGAACTTCCCAACTATGTTTAGCAGCAAGAGCGAGTAGTAGTCGCACTATTTCCAATCGAGTCACTAGAGCAAAAATCTCTTCGAAATCAATTCCTTTCCTCTGTACATAACCTTTTGCAACAATTCGTGCCTTGTGTTTTACTATATTACCAGCTGTATCTTTCTTTAACTTGAACACCCACTTCAAATTTATTGCCTTTTGTCCAGGTGGCAACGTTGTCAAGCTCCAGGTTTTATTCTGTCCGACTTACTCCAGTTCATTCTTCATAGCTTGTTTCCACAGTCTATCCTTGGATGCCTGTGCATAATTTATTGGCTCATCTGCTGCTAGAAAAATAACTCATCATCCTCCAATTCTACGTGTTCAGCATCAGCATATATATCTGAGAGAGACCTGTATTTATGGGGTGCACTACTCGAGTCCGTTTCTGTATTTGACACTTGAGAATTTGTTGAAGATAAGGATTCTACTGATGCATCAGAACTCGAATCATACTCTGACTCTCTTGAGTTACCCACTTCATCACTCAACGTGTTGTCTTCACCTCCTGTTTCATTATCTCGAGATTCACCAGACCCCAGCCCAAACACTACGAAATTTCCTTCATCAGATTTTTCACTCTCAGAATCACATGCCCTAGCCCACGACCTTGTTTCCTCAAAAATCAAGTCCCTGCTTACGTGCACCCTTTTGTTAACTGGATCATAAACTCTATACGCCTTGGTTCTGGGTTCTTTCCCTAAGTGTACTACCACCTTGCTTCTGTCATCCAACTTCTGCAAATTAACATTAGGAATACGCATATAAGCTATACATCCAAACACACGTACATGTCCTATATACGGTTTTTCACCAGACCACGCCTCAAATGGAGTAATTCCTGACACTGCTCTAGTAGGCAAACGATTTAACAAATAAATGGCATGTCGGATAGCCTCACCCCAAAAATAACTTGGCATCTTCATTCCCTTAAGCAAGCTTCTTGCCATCTCGATCAGAGTTCTGTTACGTCGCTCAACCACTCCATTTTGTTGGGGTGAATATGGTGCCGTGAAGTGCCTGTTTATTCCATTATCTTCACAATAATTCAAGAATTCCTTGGAGCAAAATTCACCTCCTCGGTCCGTTCTAAAAGTCTTGATTTTTCTCTCCTTACCATCTTCAACTAAGGCCTTAAAGCGTTTGAATGCTTCAAATGCCTCATTCTTTGCCTTTAACAAATAAGCCCACATCACACGACTATAATCATCAACCAATAAAAATACGTACCTATTTCCAGCTGTTGTTGAAGGCGTGATTGGCCCACACAAGTCACCATGCACCAATTCTAACTCCTTGCTTGCACTGTAATTGCTTTGTTGAGGAAATGATTTTCTGATTTGTTTCGACATTAAACACCCAGTACATACCCCCTTCAAATGTTGTAACTTTGGCAGCCCGTGCACCATCTGTCTCTTTCCCATCTCTTGCATTGCATTAGCATTTACATGACCGAGTCTTGAGTGCCATAGCCATTCTTGGCCTTGAATTCCTTCCGAGAGTAAACAACCTGCATCTCCAGTATTAATTATAATCTTATATAATCGATTCAAGGACCTTTTTACCTTCATGAACAGAATGTCTTGCGTGTCTCTAACCCACAGAAAATCTCCATTCATTGATATCTTATATCCTTCCTCAGCCATTTGTCCTAAGCTGATGATGTTACTACAAAGTGCCGGTATGTAGTATACATCGTGAAGAATCCTCTCGTCCCCAGTCTTGCACTGTATTGCTATCGATCCCTTTCCTTTTATCTGAACCAACGAGCCATCACCAAATTTCACCTGCCCTTTTATCTCTTCATTCAATTCCTTAAATTTTGATTTTTGTCCGGTCATGTGATTGCTAGGTCCGTTATCTAAATACCAAAGGTTTGACACTACCTCACCAGCTCCTTTGTTAATTTTCGGACTCACCTTCTCCTCATTTATCAGCATCACATTCTTTTCTCCTTCGTCACATTCTGTCAGAAGAAGGGCTGGTTCATCGTCTGGCACTTGCACCATGTTAGCTTCTTCTCTTTGCTCCTTGTCGCGTTTTGGCTTTTTACAATCTGCAGCAAAATGGCCATACCCAAGGCAATTCCAACATCTAACCTTACTTTTATCACGATTTCCTCGGAATGTCTCCTTTCCCCTGAATCTCTGTGAGCTATCTTCACCTCTATTGGACCGTTTAATCCAGTCCTCCCTTGTAAGCAGCAATTTACTCTCCTCGTTGTCCTTCTTCCTCCATTCTTCCTCCGTGAGTAGCAACTGATTAGTGCCCCCACTCGCATCAGGTTGTCCACGGAGCCTTTCCTCAAGCGCCTTCAACGAACCTATTACTTCCTCAATGCTCATCTTCTCCAGATCGCCAAATTGCTCGATGGCGGAAGTAATTTGCAAGAATTTATGTGGCATTGCTCTCAATACCTTTTTAACAACATATGCCTCAGCCATTTCATCACCCAGGGTTCGTATGTTTATTACTAGTCCATTTAATTTTAGGCAAAAATCGTCGAGAGATTCACCTTCCTTCATAATCATTGCTTCAAACTCTGATCTTAGAGTTTGAATTCTAGCCGTTTTCACCCGTTCTGCTCCCTGACAAAGCACCTTCACTGCTTCCCAGGCCTCCTTCGCGGTTTCTTTCTCCGCTATCGACAAAAGAATATCCTCAGGGATTCCCTGATAGATAACAGCCAACGCCATCTTGTCTTTCTTTTCTTCAACAACAGCTTTCGGGTCCTTTGGTGACACTGCCACCCATATTCCATGTGCATCCATACACGCCTTCATCTTCAAGGCCCACACCGTGTAGTTCCCCCTTGTCAATATGGGATAATTTAATCCCACCGTGCTCTCCTTATTTTTCTCGGTCTCCATTGTTCTTGGTCTGGGCATACACTTGGGCATCCACCAGATGTGTGTAGCTCTGATACCAAGATGTTGCAATATAAACAATTTTATGAATGAAAACTAAGAGAAACAGAGATATGCTGGAACTCACTATTTTATTTCAAAGAGAACATAACATGTAAATAGAAAGAGCGTACAAAAGATAAGCTGGAAAATAGGAACTAATGCAACAGCTTTCCTAATAACAATATGCCACTACGGATTATTCCACTACTTCTCATACAAACATGCTAATGCTGAATGACCAAGTCCCATGTATCAAACAGTGCTGCAAACCAGCAACACCAGCAACAAAATAAAACACCTTGGCAAATATAGTTTAGATTAATAATGCCAACAGAAAACACCTAAAACATAAATATGTAGTGTAAGAAAGCTATATATGAGAAGCAGACATAGAGTCAGAGAAGGTTAGTTCTAATTTAAATTAACAAAACTAAGCCAGAGTTAGAGTTTATATCAATTTAGATAGGAATTTTGACTTTTTAATGTAATAACTCGGGCCTCAGATTTTAATATGCTTAAAGGAGTTTTCTTATATTTGTGAAACTTAATATATTCAAATTAGATTTTCTTGACAATTCTTTAATGTATGCCATATACGGTGACAAATATGAAGTATCACTTGATTTTCTTGAAATCAGGAGGATCAAGGTAGTATATTATGTTTAAAATTCAGAAAACCCTTGATTAACTAATAAAAACTTTAGTTTGCCTACAGGACACAATTTGCAAGTGATAAAACCCGTCACGTCTACCTTTTCTTCTTTGCATGTCACAAAAACTAAACTGGACTGTTTGATTGATAATTTTTTACCTAAACAGACTTGCAGATTAACGCTGTGTTTGGTTCAACGGAGGGGAGGGAAGGGGAGGAATTTTAATAGAGGGAAGGGGAGGGGAGGGAAATGATATAATATTAATTCTATTTGATTGAAGGAAGGGAGGGGAGGGGAATTAACTCATTTTTATGTTTGGTACAGGAGGGGAAGGGAGGGGTTTATAATTAAAATTACATATAAGTCATTTAGGATATATGTAAGTGTTAAAAAAGTGTAAGGTCATTTTTGTCAATAAAATTTCTCCCCTCCAAAAAACCCCAAATCGGGAGGAAATAAAATAAGATATAAGGGATTTTGGGCCCTTCATTCCCCTCCCCTCTAAAAATATGAACCAAACACATTTTTTATTGTAGGAACCCTCCCCTCCCCTCCCCTCTATTTTCTTCCAACCAAAAAGTCTAAATTTCAACAGGTAATATGGAGTGAGGGTTTATCAATTATTCTGGTTTGCAGTTTGACTTGATAAATCAGTACTACTTCCGCTTGTGAGTACATTTTGTCCTTTTTTTGTAATAACTTCGAAGTTACACACAATTAATTGCACTATTTAAACAGACATTAACTTGTATCAAGTAAAATTTCTTTTACTTTAAGTAACTAAGTAATTTAAAGCAATATTTTTTAAGGTAACTAATAACCCCACGAGGCAAGATCATCTGAAAAATTCTAGATTCTTTCACAAGAAACTGTGGTTGCTGGTCTGAGAAAACTAAATGCAGCTTATGCAATCCATATTCACACATATTATACTAACAACTGACTCTATCATACTTAAATAAATCAAATCAAGATACGTAGAGTATTACCAGCAAGCTTGTTGCGAGGAAACTATGTTACTCAAACTTGGGAAAAAAGTAATGCTGGGAAGTTTTAAAAACCGGAGCTTCACAGTGTAGATACTGTGATATTGTGTGTTAGGTCCCAATGTGTTTGTAGAAGGGGGGGTTGAATACAAACAGCACCGAATAATCGAATTAAATGCGGAATAAAAAATGTGAAACAAAATTCAAGTTAAATAAAAATATTATTAAACTTGAAAGGTGTTACAACAACTGTATCGATTACAAGGTATTAATCTCAAATCAATTATCACAAATCTAGAATAAATTCGACATGAACTTTTTCTATTTTTGCAATAATTAGAATCAAATGCTAAACGTGATTTGAGATTAAGTTCTAGGGATTTTGATCCGCTAGATTGTTGAACAAGAATAAGAGAATGATTTCTAGTTGATTGGATTTAACTTTACAAGCTAGAAATTTGATCTTTGAATTAGCAGATAAGATGAAATATTTGGCTGCTTTTTTTTCTCTGTATGTTCTTGACTTCTTTTCTCTGGATGGATAATTGAACTGCTGCTTGTCTGCTTCTTTTTAATAAATAGAATAGAATTGAACTGGCAAGACAATCCTAAGCTCAGCAAGACAATCGGTAGGACAATGGATTGAACTAGCAAGACAATCTGAATGAACTAGCATGACAATCAGAATGAACTAGCATGACAATCAGAATGAACTAGCATGACAATCAGAATGAACTAGCAAGACAATCCTTCTCCTAGTGTAACTTTCGGTGAGACTATTGAAAATGGCCTAGCATGACAATCGGTATGACAATCCTGATTGTCATGCTAGTTCATTTTCAATTGTCTTGTTGATTTAATGCAGATTTTAATCCAATTTAAATTCTGAAAATTCCTAAAATTAATTCAGAATTAATTAATCAATTAATTCAATTAATAAATAAATTATTCTTCGCAGATATAATTTATTTTCTTAATTAAATTAGATGACTTAATTAATTAATAGAGAATTAATTCTAGTCTTCAACAGCACCCATCCTTCTGCAGATCTTCTGAAAATCACTGAAAATTATGAATCAATTCCACCACTTCAATGTTGACACTCGATGTACTGTCTGGTTCATGAGTGACTAACTTCCGTGACGTTTCTTCATGTCTTGACTTTGACACTTTGATTTTCTTCAGATTAAATCCTTGTAATTAATGATACTCTGACGAGATCTCTGTCACTTGATTAAATCCACGATCTTGATTTATATCACTGAGGCATGATCAACTTCTTGAACTTCTTCCAGTGAATTAACTCCTCAAGTCTGTAGATGAACCTTGTTTCTGAATCCTTTGACAGATATTACTTTGCGAGATCTCTCTGACGGTCGATCCACTATTTACTTATTATATTCTTATTTGAGTTGAGTTGAATCCTCGAATATACAAATAGGCCTATGACATATGACTTACAATCTCCCCCTATTTGTTTGTTAGACAATAACACACAAATACCTAGAGGATAACTCAACTAACAAATAAGAAAAAGATATAAACATACATGCAAAGTAAATAGTAGAAAAGTTCTGGACTAGATTTAACATTTTCCAGATTCCAAGTAGATGTTCCTCTAGACTGAACATATCTTCAAGTTGTTTCATCTTCTTTTGTACAACCACATTTCCTGTTGAGAAGCACATATCTCTCCTGCTTCTCCCCCTATGAGAATCAACTGATTAAAGAAGATCACCTTCGTTTACCACCTCTCCCGTACAATAGGATCCGCAGATAAAAACCAATGGTACTCCCCTAACTGCTTCTTCCCTTACTAGGAAATCACCTTGTGTTTACCACCTCTCCCGTACAATAGGATCCGTAGTTAAAAACAACAATGGTGTGGTGTAGTGTACATTTTTAGGATCTTTTTCTTCCTCCCTGCTATTTCTCCCCCTTAGTTGAGGAATCCTCCAAACTATTTCTTAAGCTTTTATCTCCCCCTTAAAGAAGGAATGTATGCCGTCGTCTGAAGGAGTTCTCATATTTCACTTGGTTGGAAAAGAAATAACAAGTAGTTTCTCTTTCTTCCTCACTGTGAGTGTGTGATTCTGTTTAGTGTACCTCACATGTGTTTCACTCTTCTCTCCACTCGTGTTTACACTCATTCTCACAAGTGTATCACTCTTCTCTCATAGCTCCATAATCCAGCTGTACCTGCAAGGAAAATCACCTTAGCCATCCTTAAGGAGGTCACAGGTGGTGCAATGGGAGTTCACAATTCCCCATCCTTGTTAAACTCGTCAGATGAATCTGAGTCATAATCTACAAGTTGCTAGTTTCCCTTTTAGGGTTCCAGATTTGAATTCTGGGAAGGTAAACAATGATCCAAAGAATTTAGCATAAAGATCACAGTTCCCTTCTAATGCCTGTGAAGACATTTCCTTGTGACTCATCAGGTGATATCTGAATCATTGTCAACAAGTTGCCGATCTGCGCCTATGTCAGATCCACTATCCGCGGATGCATCCAGGGGATTTAAGCCTGGGGAGGTAGACACTGACCACTGACATATGGCTTTTGGATCAGTATCCTCTCCTAACACCTGTAAAGGCAATTGGTCCACTAACGAACCTTGAACAATCAAATCTGACCTTAAAATGGTCGAAACTCTTGTTTCCGTCAACTCATCCTTTGTGTGTGTAACCTCTCCTTGTGCATCAAGAATTGATTATGTTTGAAGTGGTGACACTACATCGGATACCTTGGCCGACAGGCAAAATTCAATAGACTCACCCTGTTGAGAGAATGAATCTAGTAACTGTTTTTGTGCCTTTTCAGCCATTACATCTTTTTGAGAAGATGTATGGGGGCTAGCAGTTGTCTCGGTTTAAATACTACTCATCTATGTATGAGACAGAGCCACTAGGTTGACTACAGAACCTTCCTTATGTGGTGCACTAGGCACTATCTCCCTCACGCTCATTCATACTATATTTAGTGGTAAGAGAGTGTTGGTTGGTTCTGTTTTTGTGTTTGTCTTTACAGTCTGGGATAGACGTTGTGGGTTTTCAACCTCATGACTGTCAATGAAAGAAAGTCATTGGAGACTGAACCTGTAACACAGAATATATGGTAATAGAGAGAAAATGATTTACAATAGTGATTTTAAAAGATTTTACATGAAATAAGAAATCACTAATGTAGAAAGAAGTTTGATTTTGTTTTTCAATATGAATGAGTTTTTGATAAAACATTGATCACTTAGGGTAAAGTCTAAGTAATTCTCATTCATGTCAAACGCTTACAAATATCTGCAACATAATGTTAACAAGATATCATTGACCGATACTTGTCAAGCACTTTAGATACTAATTGTTATGTTGCATAAGCAATATACCACTGCACATATAAAACACTATGATTGTGCCTAGTGATAAGATAGTTATTAATATGACGACTCTACTTATTCATATAAAATTATAACTTCTGTTAGAGTGCCATACCATGTCCTTGACGATTGCTTGAGCAGTATACTAGTTCATACCAACCTGAAGTGAGATTGTGAAGAAGAAATTGCATAGTCCAATAGATTTGCAACTGCAAAGTCCATGAACTGTGGTGCATTGACTTCCTCTTTTGACTTACCAACCAGGAGTACACTTGTACACATCTTACTAGAGTACAATTCCAAGTGTAATGTGCAGCAGGTGTCTGATATGTCGTAATATTCTCAAGTCTCGTCACTGGTGCTATATGTTAGATACTGCTTCCTGATAATAACCTAGCACAATATACAAAATTACAATGATAACATTCCCAGCTTGCAAACAGCCATATCCCTCAGATAAACCTTTGCTGTTATCTCCAAAGGTAACCAGGGGACCAGCTTTCTCAATCCACATTTGATAGCAGGGCTCTATCTCCGGTCATATGTCTTGATGATCCACTTGTCAAGAATTCACACTACCGGTTACACCTGTATACTGCCCTGCACTTCAAATGGATTAGACCTTCTTCGGAACCCAAACTTGGTTGGGCCCGGCATACTTGTAGAACTGTCCTTTGTCAGACAAAACAACATTTTTAATTTTAATTGTCTCAACTTTCTCAATGACTGAACATTTGACCTTGTAAACAGCCTTAACAAATTTCTGTTTAAGCTTAGGCACAAATGTCTCCTTTCTAGCCTTAGAAGGACTAGCAGTCTTAGACCTATCATGCTTCTTGTTATTCACATGCTGACGAGGAGTAGTCTTATCATTAGACACATGCTTACCATTAAAATAAGCATACATCATATTAAAAGCACAAGACATACAATTAGCAACACCACATGCTTTATGAGAGTGATTAACAGCAGGTAATTTATGTATGGTAGACATGGCATTATTGTTATCCAACTCATGTGTGTCTGAGTTAGTCTCAGTTGTTTTCACAACTTTGACTGGAACTTTCGACTCACTTGACTTGGAAACAATCTTCTCATAAGCATGATCCTCAGCACGTATTTCTTCTTGAATAACAGAAGAGGTCGCATCAAATGGTTCAGCAATTGATACTTTATAGAGGGGTTCATCAACACCCTTAAGCACATGTGGTACTTCCCTCCCTTTAGCACAGACATGAGGAGGGGAGTTTATGCCTAATTCTCCAATAGCAGCATTGTAATCATATCCTATTCCAGATGTTTGATTAACAGCTTGCTTACTGTAGAACTCTTTAGCCTTCGAACAAGAATTGAAGTAGGCTCTAACCTTAGTCTCAAGACCGGTGATCTTGTCTTTGAGAATAGTTTCGAGTTTTCTATAATAGTCAACTCTATTCTCTAGAAAAGATACCTGTTCTTTTAATTTGTCTTGATTAATGTGCTCAAGTCTTAATTCATTGACCTCTTTTCTCAAGGTCTGTGATCTGTAAACTTAACAGTTCATTATCACGACGTGCACAATCTAAGTTACCTCTTAGATGATAAACCATTTCAGCATCAGAAAGTTTTACCTCTTTTCTTGACGATGAAGCTTTTCCATCAATAGCCATAAGAGCAAGATTTCCTTCTTCTTCATCTTCACTATCAGTATCATCCCAGCTTCTTCCCTTTGCCAGATAAGCCCTTTCAGAGTTCTTTCTTACTTGCTTTGGCTTCCTACATTCTGTGGCAAAGTGTCCCAACTCTTTGCAGTTATAGCATCTAACGGTGCTTCGATCAACCATCCCTGTTTTGTACCCACCACTGCTGGTGTTAGAGGATGAAGATCCACCTTTCTGGAATTTGTTGTAGTTGGACTTGTACTTAAGCTTGGGATTCCTCCTGAATCTGACATGGGAGAATCTCTTGACAATTTGGGCCATTGATTCATCTTCCAATTGCTCCAGCTCTTCCAAGGAATAAAAATCATCACTTGATTGATTTGTAGTAGGAGGATCATATTCTGCTACTAACTCATTTTCCTCACCCTTGGAAAACTGTACCATTCTTTCTAACTGTTGAGATTGTTGTTGTTGTTGACCTTCAGCTACAAGTGCAGTAGATGTGCTGACCATTCTATCCTTCCCGTAGACTTCCTTCTGTTGAATCTGCTCCAACTCATAGGTTTTTAACACTCCATAGAGCCTGTCCAAAGAAATCTCACTCAGATCTCTAGCTTCTCTAATGGCAGTGATTCTATGTTCAAGATGAGCTGGCAGTGTTAAAAGGAACTTTTTGTTGACCTCCCTGATTGAATAATACTTTCCATTGATGTTCAGGTTGTTGATCAACGCATTGTACCTCTCAAACACTTCAGTAATTCCTTCTCCTGGATTTGATTTGAAATGTTCATATTCAGAGGTTAGGATTTCCAACTTGTTCTCCCTAACTTCCTCTGTGCCTTCATTAATCACCTCAATAGTTTCCCACATGTGTTTGGAATTTTTACAGTTCATCACATGTCTGTTCATCAAGGGATCAAGGGAATCAATTAATATTAATTGAAGGCTGGCATCCAAGGAGGCTTCTTCCTTCTCAGCAGGAGTAAAATCTTCAGGCTCTTTTGGATAGGTTCTAGCTTGAGTAGTCACCACACCATCTATTATTACCTCCGGTTCAATAACCATCGGAGTTTTTATACCCTTCTTTAACAAGTTTGAATATTTGGGATTTGCAACTTGTAAAAATAATAGCATCTTCTTCTTCCACATGATATAATTCTCTTTATCAAATTGTGGAATTTTAACGGTTCCAACTTTATGTGAAGTCATTATGAATTTTTGAATAAATAAAAATTCAAGGAGTTGAAAAATCACAAAAGTCTAGGATCTTGATTTGTTCGTTAATCAGAAGGCTCTGATACCAATTGTTAGGTCCCAATGTGTTTGTAGAAGGGGGGGGGGTTGAATACAAACAGCACCGAATAATCGAATTAAATGCAGAATAAAAAATGTGAAACAAAATTCAAGTTAAATAAAAATATTATTAAACTTGAAAGGTGTTACAACAACTGTATCGATTACAAGGTATTAATCTCAAATCAATTATCACAAATCTAGAATAAATTTGACATGAACTTTTTCTATTTTTGCAATAATTAGAATCAAATGCTAAACGCGATTTGAGATTAAGTTCTAGGGATTTTGATCCGCTAGATTGTTGAACAAGAACAAGAGAATGATTTCTAGTTGATTGGATTTAACTTTACAAGCTAGAAATTTGATCTTTGAATTAGCAGATAAGATGAAATATTTGGCTGCTTTTTTTTCTCTGTATGTTCTTGACTTCTTTTCTCTGGATGGATAATTGAACTGCTGCTTGTCTGCTTCTTTTTAATCAACATAATAGAATTGAACTGGCAAGACAATCCTAAGCTCAACAAGACAATCGGTAGGACAATGGATTGAACTAGCAAGACAATCTGAATGAACTAGCATGACAATCAGAATGAACTAGCATGACAATCAGAATGAACTAGCATGACAATCAGAATGAACTAGCAAGACAATCCTTCTTCTAGTGTAACTTTCGGTGAGACTATTGAAAATGGCCTAGCATGACAATCGGTATGACAATCCTGATTGTCATGCTAGTTCATTTTCAATTGTCTTGTTGATTTAATGCAGATTTTAATCCAATTTAAATTCTGAAAATTCCTAAAATTAATTCAGAATTAATTAATCAATTAATTCAATTAATAAATAAATTATTCTTCACAGATATAATTTATTTTCTTAATTAAATTAGATGACTTAATTAATTAATAGAGAATTAATTCTAGTCTTCAACAACACCCATCCTTCTGCAGATCTTCTGAAAATTACTGAAAATTATGAATCAATTCCACCACTTCAATGTTGACACTCGATGTACTGTCTGGTTCATGAGTGACTAACTTCCGTGACGTTTCTTCATGTCTTGACTTTGACACTTTGATTTTCTTCAGATTAAATCCTTGTAATTAATGATACTCTGACGAGATCTCTGTCACTTGATTAAATCCACGATCTTGATTTATATCACTGAGGCATGATCAACTTCTTGAACTTCTTCCAGTGAATTAACTCCTCAAGTCTGTAGATAAACCTTGTTTCTGAATCCTTTGACAAATATTACTTTGCGAGATCTCTCTGACGGTCGATCCACTATCTACTTATTATATTCTTATTTGAGTTGAGTTGAATCCTCGAATATACAAATAGGCCTATGACATATGACTTACATTGTGCTTCAGAGATTTAAAGATCAATTTATAGGCAACCTCAGAACTAAAATAATTTCATGCAAAGAAACTGTAGACATTCACCTATAGTACCCACGACATGTGAGATTCCATACTACTTGCTTCAAATTCCCTCCGCAATTTACTATCTTAAAACTGGCAAGAGTTTGACAAACTACTACGGATTCTATCTCTTCGATTTATATGGTGACAAGGTCAGAAAAGGATGATTTTAGGCTAACAAAAACATGTTCGCCCTGCTCTTATTTTCAAATTATCTATGCAGGCTTATTAAAAATACACAAGCAAAAAGGAAAGAAATTTACAAAATAATATTAAACTATCAATTTTAGAAAGCATAATTGATTTTCCAAACACAGAATGAGATGATTCTACTTAACCAAAAATCAGAATGCTTCATTTGATAAAATAAGACTAGAAAACTTGAACTGCATTCTTTACAAGCTATTATATAGGTTTTACGAGTGTCCATTCGCCCATGCCTATAAGGTTCACTCTTATTATTATCTTTGACCTTATTAATTGATTAATGACAACAAAATCCTGATTAATTACAACAAAAAATGAAGCAAACTTATACTTTCTGCAGAATTGGCAAGGAAGTCCCCCTGGAACTTCCAAACAACCTTTTTTCATTTTATATATACTCAGGAACTGATTTGGTTTTTAAGTGTTAATTCTTTATATGCTATTTCACATATGCATGCATGCTCTATCAGCACTATCAGGTTTTGTCAATTTATCGTACTTAAACACAGACATAACACACAGAAAACAATCACTGGAGAAAATCACATTGTTAAATTAATTTGCCAGTGTTTTGCACATAAAAAATGGGTACCTCGGGACACCCAGCTACCAGCTGACTTCTATTCTGCACATAAAAAATCACATTGTTAAATTACTTTGACAGAGGTACTTAAATTACTGGAGAAAATTACTTTGAAATTATAAGAGATAACAATCAGCTAACCAAAGATCTACACAAACACAATTTAGGCAGCCTCAGAACTAAAATAATTTCATGCAAAGAAATTGTAGACATTCACCTATAGTACCCACGACATGTGAGATTCCATACTACTTGCTTCAAATTCCCTCCACAATTTACTATCTTAAACATGGCAAGAGTTTGACAAACTACTAAGGATTCTATCTCTTCGATTTATATGGTGACAAGGTCAGAAAAGGATGATTTTAGGCTATCAAAAGCGTGCTCACCCTGCTCTTATTTTCAATTTATCTATGCAGCCTTATAAAAAATACACAAGCAAAAAGGAAAGAACTTTACAAAATAATATTAAACTATCCATTTTAGAAAGAAATATTGATTTGCCAAACACAGAATGAGATGATTCTACTTAACCAAAAATCAGAATGCTTAATTTAATAAAATAACACTAGAAAACTTGAACTGCATTCTTTACTAGCTATGTATATAGGTTTAAGGTTTAATGAGTGTGCATTTTCCCATGCCTATAAGGTTCACTCTTATTATTATCTTTGACCTTATTAATTGATTAATGACAACAAAATCCTGATTAATTACAACAAAAAAGGAAGCAAACTTATACTTTCTGCAGAATTGGCAAGGAAGTCCCCCTGGAACTTCCAAACAACCCTTTTCCGTTTTATATATACTCAAGAACTGATTTGGTTTTTAAGTGTTAATTCTTTATGTGCTATTTCACATATGCATGCATGCTCTATCAGCACTATCAGGTTTTGTCAATTTATCGTACTTAAACACATACATAACACACAGAAAACAATCACTGGAGAAAATCACATTGTTAAATTAATTTGCCATTGTTCTGCACAAAAAAATGGGTACCTCGGGACACCCAGCTACCAGCTGACTTCTGTTCTGCAGATAAAAAATGATATTGTTAAATTACTTTGAAAGAGGTACTTAAATCACTAGAGAAAATTACATTGAAATTATAAGAGATAACAATCAGCTAACCAAAGATCTACACAAACACAATTTAGGCAGCCTCAGAACTAAAATAATTTCATGCAAAGAAATTGTAGACATTCACCTATAGTACCCACGACATGTGAGATTCCATACTACTTGCTTCAAATTCCCTCCATAATTTACTATCTTAAACATGGCAAGAGTTTGACAAACTACTACGGATTCTATCTCTTCGATTTATATGGTGACAAGGTCAGAAAAGGATGATTTTAGGCTATCAAAAGCGTGCTCACCCTGCTCTTATTTTCAATTTATCTATGCAGGCTTATTAAAAATACACAAGCAAAAAGGAAAGAACTTTACAAAATAATATTAAACTATCCATTTTAGAAAGAATAATTGATTTGCCAAACACAGAATGAGATGATTCTACTTAACCAAAAATCAGAATGCTTAATTTAATAAAATAACACTAGAAAACTTGAACTGCATTCTTTACAAGCTATGTATATAGGTTTAAGGTTTAATGAGTGTGCATTTTCCCATGCCTATAAGGTTCACTCTTATTATTATCTTTGACCTTATTAATTGATTAATGACAACAAAATCCTGATTAATTACAACAAAAAAGGAAGCAAACTTATACTTTCTGCAGAATTGGCAAGGAAGTCCCCCTGGAACTTCCAAACAACCCTTTTCCGTTTTATATATACTCAAGAACTGATTTGGTTTTTAAGTGTTAATTCTTTATGTGCTATTTCACATATGCATGCATGCTCTATCAGCACTATCAGGTTTTGTCAATTTATCGTACTTAAACACATACATAACACACAGAAAACAATCACTGGAGAAAATCACATTGTTAAATTAATTTGCCATTGTTCTGCACAAAAAAATGGGTACCTCGGGACACCCAGCTACCAGCTGACTTCTGTTCTGCAGATAAAAAATGACATTGTTAAATTACTTTGAAAGAGGTACTTAAATCACTGGAGAAAATTACATTGAAATTATAAGAGATAACAATCAGCTAACCAAAGATCTACACAAACACAATTTAGGCAGCCTCAGAACTAAAATAATTTCATGCAAAGAAATTGTAGACATTCACCTATAGTACCCACGACATGTGAGATTCCATACTACTTGCTTCAAATTCCCTCCACAATTTACTATCTTAAACATGACAAGAGTTTGACAAACTACTACGGATTCTATCTCTTCGATTTATATGGTGACAAGGTCAGAAAAGGATGATTTTAGGCTATCAAAAGCGTGCTCACCCTGCTCTTATTTTCAATTTATCTATGCAGGCTTATTAAAAATACACAAGCAAAAAGGAAAGAACTTTACAAAATAATATTAAACTATCCATTTTAGAAAGAATAATTGATTTGCCAAACACAGAATGAGATGATTCTACTTAACCAAAAATCAGAATGCTTAATTTAATAAAATAACACTAGAAAACTTGAACTGCATTCTTTACAAGCTATGTATATAGGTTTAAGGTTTAATGAGTGTGCATTTTCCCATGCCTATAAGGTTCACTCTTATTATTATCTTTGACCTTATTAATTGATTAATGACAACAAAATCCTGATTAATTACAACAAAAAAGGAAGCAAACTTATACTTTCTGCAGAATTGGCAAGGAAGTCCCCCTGGAACTTCCAAACAACCCTTTTCGGTTTTATATATACTCAAGAACTGATTTGGTTTTTAAGTGTTAATTCTTTATGTGCTATTTCACATATGCATGCATGCTCTATCAGCACTATCAGGTTTTGTCAATTTATCGTACTTAAACACATACATAACACACAGAAAATAATCACTGGAGAAAATCACATTGTTAAATTAATTTGCCATTGTTCTGCACAAAAATATGGGTACCTCGGGACACCCAGCTACCAGCTGACTTCTGTTCTGCAGATAAAAAATGACATTGTTAAATTACTTTGAAAGAGGTACTTAAATCACTAGAGAAAATTACATTGAAATTATAAGAGATAACAATCAGCTAACCAAAGATCTACACAAACACAATTTAGGCAGCCTCAGAACTAAAATAATTTCATGCAAAGAAATTGTAGACATTCACCTATAGTACCCACGACATGTGAGATTCCATACTACTTGCTTCAAATTCCCTCCATAATTTACTATCTTAAACATGGCAAGAGTTTGACAAACTACTACGGATTCTATCTCTTCGATTTATATGGTGACAAGGTCAGAAAAGGATGATTTTAGGCTATCAAAAGCGTGCTCACCCTGCTCTTATTTTCAATTTATCTATGCAGGCTTATTAAAAATACACAAGCAAAAAGGAAAGAACTTTACAAAATAATATTAAACTATCCATTTTAGAAAGAATAATTGATTTGCCAAACACAGAATGAGATGATTCTACTTAACCAAAAATCAGAATGCTTAATTTAATAAAATAACACTAGAAAACTTGAACTGCATTCTTTACAAGCTATGTATATAGGTTTAAGGTTTAATGAGTGTGCATTTTCCCATGCCTATAAGGTTCACTCTTATTATTATCTTTGACCTTATTAATTGATTAATGACAACAAAATCCTGATTAATTACAACAAAAAAGGAAGCAAACTTATACTTTCTGCAGAATTGGCAAGGAAGTCCCCCTGGAACTTCCAAACAACCCTTTTCCGTTTTATATATACTCAAGAACTGATTTGGTTTTTAAGTGTTAATTCTTTATGTGCTATTTCACATATGCATGCATGCTCTATCAGCACTATCAGGTTTTGTCAATTTATCGTACTTAAACACATACATAACACACAGAAAACAATCACTGGAGAAAATCACATTGTTAAATTAATTTGCCATTGTTCTGCACAAAAAAATGGGTACCTCGGGACACCCAGCTACCAGCTGACTTCTGTTCTGCAGATAAAAAATGACATTGTTAAATTACTTTGAAAGAGGTACTTAAATCACTGGAGAAAATTACATTGAAATTATAAGAGATAACAATCAGCTAACCAAAGATCTACACAAACACAATTTAGGCAGCCTCAGAACTAAAATAATTTCATGCAAAGAAATTGTAGACATTCACCTATAGTACCCACGACATGTGAGATTCCATACTACTTGCTTCAAATTCCCTCCACAATTTACTATCTTAAACATGACAAGAGTTTGACAAACTACTACGGATTCTATCTCTTCGATTTATATGGTGACAAGGTCAGAAAAGGATGATTTTAGGCTATCAAAAGCGTGCTCACCCTGCTCTTATTTTCAATTTATCTATGCAGGCTTATTAAAAATACACAAGCAAAAAGGAAAGAACTTTACAAAATAATATTAAACTATCCATTTTAGAAAGAATAATTGATTTGCCAAACACAGAATGAGATGATTCTACTTAACCAAAAATCAGAATGCTTAATTTAATAAAATAACACTAGAAAACTTGAACTGCATTCTTTACAAGCTATGTATATAGGTTTAAGGTTTAATGAGTGTGCATTTTCCCATGCCTATAAGGTTCACTCTTATTATTATCTTTGACCTTATTAATTGATTAATGACAACAAAATCCTGATTAATTACAACAAAAAAGGAAGCAAACTTATACTTTCTGCAGAATTGGCAAGGAAGTCCCCCTGGAACTTCCAAACAACCCTTTTCGGTTTTATATATACTCAAGAACTGATTTGGTTTTTAAGTGTTAATTCTTTATGTGCTATTTCACATATGCATGCATGCTCTATCAGCACTATCAGGTTTTGTCAATTTATCGTACTTAAACACATACATAACACACAGAAAATAATCACTGGAGAAAATCACATTGTTAAATTAATTTGCCATTGTTCTGCACAAAAATATGGGTACCTCGGGACACCCAGCTACCAGCTGACTTCTGTTCTGCAGATAAAAAATGACATTGTTAAATTACTTTGAAAGAGGTACTTAAATCACTGGAGAAAATTACATTGAAATTATAAGAGATAACAATCAGCTAACCAAAGATCTACACAAACACAATTTAGGCAGCCTCAGAACTAAAATAATTTCATGCAAAGAAATTGTAGACATTCACCTATAGTACCCACGACATGTGAGATTCCATACTACTTGCTTCAAATTCCCTCCACAATTTACTATCTTAAACATGGCAAGAGTTTGACAAACTACTACGGATTCTATCTCTTCGATTTATATGGTGACAAGGTCAGAAAAGGATGATTTTAGGCTATCAAAAGCGTGCTCACCCTGCTCTTATTTTCAATTTATCTATGTAGGCTTATTAAAAATACACAAGCAAAAAGGAAAGAACTTTACAAAATAATATTAAACTATCCATTTTAGAAAGAATAATTGATTTGCCAAACACAGAATGAGATGATTCTACTTAACCAAAAATCAGAATGCTTAATTTAATAAAATAACACTAGAAAACTTGAACTGCATTCTTTACAAGCTATGTATATAGGTTTAAGGTTTAATGAGTGTGCATTTTCCCATGCCTATAAGGTTCACTCTTATTATTATCTTTGACCTTATTAATTGATTAATGACAACAAAATCCTGATTAATTACAACAAAAAAGGAAGCAAACTTATACTTTCTGCAGAATTGGCAAGGAAGTCCCCCTGGAACTTCCAAACAACCCTTTTCTGTTTTATATATACTCAAGAACTGATTTGGTTTTTAAGTGTTAATTCTTTATGTGCTATTTCACATATGCATGCATGCTCTATCAGCACTATAAGGTTTTGTCAATTTATTGTACTTAAACACATACATAACACACAGAAAATAATCACTGGAGAAAATCACATTGTTAAATTAATTTGCCATTGTTCTGCACAAAAATATGGGTACCTCGGGACACCCAGCTACCAGCTGACTTCTGTTCTGCAGATAAAAAATGACATTGTTAAATTACTTTGACAGAGGTACTTAAATCACTGGAGAAAATTACATTGAAATTATAAGAGATAACAATCAGCTAACCAAAGATCTACACAAACACAATTTAGGCAGCCTCAGAACTAAAATAATTTCATGCAAAGAAATTGTAGACATTCACCTATAGTACCCACGACATGTGAGATTCCATACTACTTGCTTCAAATTCCCTCCACAATTTACTATCTTAACCATGGCAAGAGTTTGACAAACTACTACGGATTCTATCTCTTCGATTTATATGGTGACAAGGTCAGAAAAGGATGATTTTAGGCTATCAAAAGCGTGCTCACCCTGCTCTTATTTTCAATTTATCTATGCAGGCTTTTAAAAAATACACAAGCAAAAAGGAAAGAACTTTACAAAATAATATTAAACTAACAATTTTAGAAAGAATAATTAATTTGCCAAACACAGAATCAGATGATTCTACTTAACCAAAAATCAGAATGCTTCATTTAATAAAATAAGACTAGAAAACTTGAACTGCATTCTTTACAAGCTATGTATATAGGTTTAACGAGTGTGCATTTGCCCATGACTATAAGGTTCACTCTTATTATTATCTTTGACCTTATTAATTGATTAATGACAACAAAATCCTGATTAATTACAACAAAAAAGGAAGCAAACTTATACTTTCCGCAGAATTGACAAGGAAGTCCCCCTTCCAAACAACCTTTTTCCGTTTTATATATACTCAGGAACTGATTTGGTTTTTTAGTGTTAATTTGCCAGTGTTCAGCACATGAAAAATGGGTACCTCGGGACACCCAGCTACCAGCTGACTTCTATTCTGCACGTAAAAAATCACATTGTTAAAATAATTTGACAGAGGTACTTAAATCACTGGAGAAAATTCCTTTGAAATTATAAGAGATAACAATCAGCTAACCACAGATCTACACAAATACAATTTAGGCAGCCTCAGAACTAAAATAATTTCATGCAAAGAAACTGTAGACATTCACCTATATTACCCACGACATGTGAGATTCCATACTACTTGCTTCAAATTCCCTCCGCAATTTACTGTCTTAAAACTGACAAGAGTTTGACAAACTACTACGGATTCTATCTCTTCGATTTATATGGTGACAAGGTCAGAAAAGGATGATTTTAGGCTATCAAAAGCGTGCTCATCCTGCTCTTATTTTCAATTTATCTATGCAGGCTTATTAAAAATACACAAGCAAAAAGGAAAGAACTTTACAAAATAATATTAAACTATCAATTTTTGAAAGAATAATTGATTTGCCAAACACAGAATGAGATGATTCTACTTAACAAAAAATCAGAATGCTTCATTTAATAAAATAAGACTAGAAAACTTGAATTGCATTCTTTACAAGCTATGTATATAGGTGTAACGAGTGTGCATTTGCCCATGCCTATAAGGTTCACTCTTATTATTATCTTTGACCTTAGTATCTTTTCACGCAATATAAAGAACTAATGTGCTGCATTGATTAATGACCTGAATCCCCCGTATAGTTTAGCACACATCCGCACACTGTAGTAGAATCTTTCTCTCAAATTATCTACAAAGTATTCAAAAATATGTTTAAATAAGAAAGCATGTCTAAGCATGACATTAAACATATACTAAGCAGGATAAATTATTAAAAAAAACTAACAATCAAATTTTGCGTACCAGATTGTGTATAAGATTTTACACATGGATAAACAGTGATCCCAATCGAAATTTTATAAAAAATACCTTAACTAACTGGGAGTTGGTAAAACTCATACTTGACGATCAATCCACAACCCTTCATCATGGTCATTTCGTGCATAATTTATATCTATATTGTCTTCCCTAAATGTAGTAGGTAGACCACTTGAGAAAGGGGGATTTTCATCAAATTGATTATACTCGTCCTCATCTTCAACATCATCAATTCCAAGTATTTGTCGCTTGCCTTGAAGAATAATGGACCACCTAGAATCATCGGGATCTCGAATATAGAAAACCTGTTTAACTTGTATACAGAGTATAAAGGGATCATCTTCATGCCCAAACCGATTAAAGTCTACCAAAGTTAAGCCCGACTCATCCACTTGAACACCACGCCTAATATCGAACCATTTACATTTGAAGAGAGCAATTTTAAAATCCTTGTAGTGAAGCTCCCAAATTTCTTCAATCACCCCATAATATGCATTTTTTATATCTCGTGATGTGATAGAATTGCCTTTTTCAAACTCTGTAGAAGAAGCTTCTACAGATACTCCGCTATTATGCACAATGCTTTTATCATCTTGATAATGTGTATAGAAAGTATACCCATTTATATCATATCCTTGGTAAGATCTCACTGGCATGTCGGGGCCATATGCTAACCATTTGAGCGTATTAGAAACGGAGGAATGATTTTCTGAATATTGAGACATGATTCGGTCTTTAAACCCCATTTAACAAATGATCGATTGTATTCACTTGTAACCCACTTGCCACTTTTAGAAGGATGCATTTGTCGAATGATGACTATATGCTCTTGCAAGTATGGATTAACTTCTGCCATGTGTTGTAATACAAAGAGATGGGCTTTATCAAGAATTTCAATACAAGGAGTGATCATTTTATGCCCCAATGTACCCTGACCATCAATTCTTCCTTCATGACGAGATCTAAGAATTCCAACTGGATTGGCAGATGCTAAATACCCTGTGCAAAATTCAAGAGTCTCTTCAACCGAATATCCTTCAACTATGCTGGCTTCAGGTATACGTCGATTTCTCACATATGCTTTTAAGATACATAAGAATCTCTCGAAAGGATACATTTGCCTTACATATAAAGGACCACAAATTTTAATCTCTCTCACAAGATGAACCACTAAATGCACCATAATATCAAACAATGATTGTGTAAAATACATTTCAAATTCACAAAGTGTAACTATAATATCTGCCTGCAATGTATCCAATGTCATGGGGTCAATGACCTTACTGCATATAGCATTAAAGAAGAAACACAGTTTTGTGATTACCCTATCTCATGTGCTTTGGCAATATCCCTCGAATTGCAACGGGTAGTAGATGTTGCATTAGAACGTGACAATCATGTGACTTCATACCTACCAGCTTCAAATCTTTCATTGAGACGATGTTTTTTGGGTTTGAGTTATATCCCGATAAAACTTTTACACTAGATATACATTCACAAAAGCTTATTTTCTCTTTTCTGGACCAGAGTGTAACAAGCAAGAGGTAGATATGTACGTTTACCGGATTGTTGCGGTGCTAACTCTGCCCGTACACCCATCTATTGCATGTCTAATCTTGCTTTCATCCCATCCTTTATCTTACCAGGTATATTTAGCAATGTTCCAACTGCTTTAACAAATATTTTTTTCAATATGCATAAAATTAAGACAATGTCTAACTTGCAAGTGCTGTCAGTATGGAAGATCCCAAAATATGGATCTCTTCTTCCAAATACTATTCGGAGTTGGCTTCTTATACAGCTTTCCGAGAACATCGTCAATATCTTTAACTCGTTCAAAAACCTCCTGCCCAGTTAAAGGAAAATGAGCTACTCGAGTCTCGATAGTTCCATCAAAAGAATTTTTCCTCCTACGATAAGGGTGAGTAGGGGGAGATATGTACGATGACCCATATAGACATTTTTTTTTGCAATTATTTAAACGAAGATCAATAGTAGAATCTTCACAGATTGGACAGGCTTTAGCTCCTTTGATGGTGTACCCTGAAAGGTTTCCATAGCCAGGAAAATCGATAATAGTACAAAAAATCATGGCACGCAAAGTAAAATCTGTCTGACTGTATGCATCATATATCCTCTCACCTTGATCCCACATTAACTTTAGATCATCAATAAGTGGCTGAAGATAAACATCAATATTATTCCCGGGTTCTTTAGGACCGGGGATTAACAAAGTCAACATGATATACTTCTGCTTCATGCATAACCAAGGAGGCAAGTTATAAATTGTTAGAAGAATTGGCCAGGTGCTATGTTGAGAGATTTGTTGTGGATATGTTGTGAACTTGATTATTTCATTAACAAAACACCTTAGTAGATTTAACTTAGTGAAAAATGTAGCACTCGACGGAAAAGCAAATATAGTCCCGACGGATGACTCATTACAGTCCCGACGGATGACTCATTATAGTCCCGACGGATGACTCATTATAGTCCCGACGGATAATGATCTGTTATCCATCGAGTGAGTAGCTTATGTAATAATAAGTCTGTAGCACATTTCTGCATACATCTTTGTATAGATTTTGTAGTAGCATATAAGTCATGTTGACTTTAATTAGATATGCAGAATAGGTTGATTAAATGTACATAATTGATGTCTTGTAATTCTGCATAAATGAAATGAAGTCAAGTGTCAAATAGCTACTCGACGGATGATCAACAAAGATACTCGACGGATGATCAACAAGACAACTCGGCGGATGATCATGTACTCAACGGATAATCAATTCAAATATCCGTTGACAGTGACAACACAGTCACATGCGTCGAGTGTATGCAAAAGGAATGTGGAAGCCTATTCAACTGGGTTTTAGAGAACAAAGAAGCATTGCCATTTCCATGCTATTATGAAGATATTCAAAGATGCTGGAATAGAGTAATGAAGCATCAGAGTATTAGACTTGATATGTTTTTTTTATTATCTTGTTTTATTACTTTATAATCTTGGTGATATATAAACCAAGAAGTAGCAAATAGAACAACAACAAGACTAAGAACATTTTCTCAGAGAAACATTTGTAAGCTGAATTTCTTAGCATTTCTCTGTAAACTTAGTTGTTCATATTTGTAAGCAGCTGTGAACTAATTTAGCTACACAGAGTTCTCTTGATATAATATATATCTCTGGTGGATACATTCAAATCCACTAGAAAGTTTTTAAAGACTTGTGTTTTTAATTACTTATGTTTTGATTCATTCTAAGTTATTATTCCGCACTCTGCAAATTAATTCACACAAATATATATTCTAAGTTAGAACACTTTTAAACCGAGAAAAAGTTTCAAGAATTTCATTCAACCCCCCTTCTGTAATTCTTGTTGCATTGTTAGGGACTAACAATTGGTATCAGAGCAAGCTCTTGATAAATAAAGAGTTTAAAGATCACAACAAAACAGCATGATGAACAAGAAGGATGTTCGAGTCAAGATTCCTTTTCTGGACAAAGACAACTACCATCACTAGAAGGTAAAGATGCATCTTCATTTACTATCTCAAGATGAGGCCTATATAGACTGCATAGAGAGAGGCCCTTATATACCAATGAGAGCTGCAACTGAAAATGAACCATCTGTCCCCAAGCCAAGGCATGAATGGTCTGATCCTGATATTGAACAAGTCAGGAAGGATGAGAAGGCCATGACTATTCCGTTCAATGGAGTTGATGGTGACATGTTTGACAATATCATCAATTGCAATACTTCTAAGGAAGTGTGGGATACTATACAGATTATCTGTGATGACACTGAACAAGTTAGAGAAAACAAGATGCAACTGCTAATTCAGGAATATGAGCACTTTCATAGTGAAGACAGTGAGTCTCTCACTGACATTTTTAGTAGATTTCAAAAACTACTAAATGCTCTGAAGTTGCGTGGAAGGGTCTATCAGACAAAAGACTCCAATCTTAAGTTCCTTAGATCTCTTTCAAAGGAATGGAAACCTAAGACAGTCTCATTGAGAAACTCTCAAGATTACAAGGAGTTTACTTTGGAGAGACTATATGGCATCCTGAAAACTTATAAGCTTGAAATAGAGCAAGATGAGAGGATGGAGAGAGGAAACAAGAAAGAATGATCTATTACACTAGTTGCTGAGTTAGAGAAAGAGAAGGAGATGAAGATGTAAGCTGTTGAATCAACTTCAAAGGTTTGTGAAAACAAGGGCAAGGGGCTGGTAGCAGAAAATGAAGGTTCTTTGAGCCAAGATGACATGGAAGATATTGATGAACATCTAGCATTTCTTTCCAGAAGATTTTCCAAGCTCAAGTTCAAGAAGAACTTTGGAGCAGCTAAGCCAAATAGAAACATGGTGGATAAATCACAATTCAAATGTTTCAAATATGGCTTGGCAGGGCACTTTGTCAGTGAGTGTAGAAAGTCAGATTCCAACAAAGAAAAAGTTTGATCCTGTGGATTATAAACAGAAATATTTTGAGTTGCTCAAACAAAAGGAAAGGGCTTTCATTACACAAGAAAATGACTGGGCAGCAGATGGTCTGGATGTGGATGAGGATGTCAGCTATGTCAATCTAGCCCTAATGGCCAAGTCTGATGAAACAGAGACAAGTTCTTCAAGTAATCAGGTAATCACCACTAACCTTGCACATTTATCTAAAACTGAGTGTAATGATGCAATAAATGACATGTCTATATAATTATATCATTTGCGTGTTACACTTAAGTCTCTTACTAAGGAAAATGCTAAAATCAAAGAAAATAATTTGTTTTTAAGTGAGAGGAATAATGTGCTAGAGTCTCAGTTCATTGAATTTGAAAAATTGAGAATTGTGTGTAAAAGTGCTAAGGATGAATTAACTGAGTCCGTGAAGAAAGAAGAGATCTTGAAAAAGCAGCTTGAACGAGAACATGAGGTGATTAAGGCATGGAAAACATCTAGAGATGTTCATGCTCAAATCACCAAAGTTCAAGGTATTGAGTCCTTTTGTGTTGCAGCCTGGAAGAAGAATAAGGAGAAGCTAGAATCCAATTTAGTTGAAGGATTGCTAACATATGTAGACTCGACGGATGATGAGGGTCATCCGTCAGATAACAAAAAGGGTTATCTGTCAAGTGATATAAATCCTCATCCGTCGACTGTGAGCAAGCCTGTGAGTAAAGCCAAACTTATTAAGTTAAATGAGATATATGGATCAGTTTCCAAGAATTTTGTTCCAGGAGAAACCAGTCAAGTGAAGAAGGAGAAAAAAACTAATGTTGGTCATATGACAATCAAGCAGTTGAATGACAGACTGGAGAAAATTGAGGTTAAAACAAATGCTCAAAAAAAAAAAATAGGAATGGTAAAGTAGGAATTAACAAGCATAACAACTACACACCTCATAAATATGCTCCCAGAAAAATCTGTGTCAAGTGTGGTAGTGTAAATCACTTGTCTGTTAATTGCAAATCTGCCATGCCTACTTCCATATCTGTGCCACCTCATTTTCCCAAGATGAATGCCATGTCTTCTATGCCTATGAATGCTATGTTTGCACAGAATATGAATGCATAATTTGCTAATATGCCATTTGCACCTAATCCTTATTATGCTGATATGCCACAAATGCCATTTAGCATGCCTTACTGGAATAATATGTTTACTAATAGCATGCCATTCTCTGTTAATCAAAATATGCATGATAATTCTGCTGTAATGAATGGTTTCAAAGGTCCAACTCAAATGACTAAGGATGAATTTGATATTCCCAAGTCAAATGAGATCAAACCTAAGAAACAGAAAAAGAAAGCTAACAAGGCAGGACCCAAGGAAACTTGGGTACCAAAATCAAATTGATTTGATTTTGATGTGTGCAGGGAAACAGAAATAATCTATGGTACTTGGATAATGGTTGTTCAAGACACATGACTGGTGATTCTACCCTGCTCACAGAGTTCAAGGAGAGAGCTGGCCCAAGTATTACTTTTAGAGATGACAACAAGGGTTATACTGTGGGATATGGCTTGATTTCAAAAGACAATACCATCATTGAATAGGTTACCTTACTGGATGGTCTCAAGCATAATTTGTTGAGTATCAGCCAACTTTGTGATAAAGACAATTTAGTAACCTTCAACTCAGAAGCCTGTGTTGTGACAAATAAAAGAAGCAATAAAGTGGTTCTCATTAGAGTGAGAAAAGGAAATGTGTACCTAGCTGACTTCAACTCATCAAATGCAAAATCTATTACTTGTCTTCTCAGTAAAGCAAGTCAGGATGAAATTTGGTTATGGCACAAGAAGCTATCCCATTTAAACTTCAAGACCATGAATGAACTTGTAAAGAAAGAACTGGTTAGAGGCATTCCTCAAGTGGAGTTTTCTAAGGATGGACTGTGTGATGCTTTCCAGAAGGGAAAGAAAATTAAAGCATCATTTAGAAAGAAACTTGATTCATCAATTGAAGAACCTTTGTAATTGCTACACATGGATTTGTTTGGACCAGTCAATGTGTTGTCCATTTCAAGGAAAAGATTTTGCTTAATAATTATTGATGATTTCTCAAAGTTCTCTTGGACATATTTCCTAAAGTCTAAAGATGAGGCTAGTAAAATCATTATCAATCACATAAGGCAAGTCAATAATCATCCTGATTTCAAACTTAGAAGAATCAGGAGTGACAATGGAACTGAGTTCAAGAATTCTACTATGAGAGCATTCTGTGAACAAAATGGGATTATGCATGAGTTTTCAGCAGCAAGAACTCCACAACAAAATGGAGTAGTAGAAAAGAAAAACAAATCACTTATTGAAGTTGCAAGGATAATGCTTGAAGAGTCTAAGTTACCAACATACTTCTGGGCTGAAGCTGTAAATACTGCATACTACACTCAGAATATTTCTCTGGTTAATCAGGCAAAATACATGACCCCTATCAATTGTTCAAGAACAAGAAGCCAACTTTAAATTTCCTTCATGTCTTTGGCTGCAAATGTTATATCTTGAGAAATCAAACTGATCAGAATGGGAAGTTTGATGCTAAAGCAGATGAAGAAATTTTTGTTGGATATGTTGTTGGTAAAGCATACAGAGTCTACAATCTGAGAACCAACATTGTCGTGGAATCAATACATGTTGTGTTTGATGATAAAAAGATTGAGGGACTACAAGATGGAGATTACCATGAGAGTCTCAAATTTGACAATGTGGAGATGGTTAGTGATGACAGTGATGATGAAAGTGATCAAGAAACTACTACTAAGGATAGTGTAGGAAAATCTACCTCCAATGAAGCTGTTAACTCAACATCCGTCGAGTTACAAAATGCATCATCTGTCGGTAGACAACCTGTATCATCCATCGAGAGACAACCAACCTCATCCGTCGGTACTCAAAATTCACCATCCGTCGGGTTATCACAAAGAGGTGAAAGTAAGAATAGATCACTTTCAGAAAATTCCCCTCTCTCAAATCAAAGATCCATAAACTCAGGGGGAGTTTCAAATAATCAAAACTCAATCACACATCAAGACAACAATGAGGCCTCTTCATCTAGAGATAATCTACCTCAACAAAGAAAATGGACAAAGGATCATCCTTTTGAGCTTATCATATGTGATGTATCTTCTAGAGTTCAAACAAGGAGAGCAACTCAAGAAAAATGTCTATACAACAACTTTCTTTCTAAGGAAGAACCAAAGAAGGTAGAAGAAGTTTTGTTGAATCCTGATTGGATTTTAGCTATGCAGGAAGAGCTAAACCAATTTGAGAGGAATAAGGTATAGAAGCTGGTACCCAAGCCTAAAGGAAAGAATCCAATAGACACCAAATGGGTATTCAGAAATAAGATGGATAAAAATGGCATAGTGGTCAGGAACAAAGCTAGATTGGTTGCTAAGGGCTATTGTCAACAAGAAGGAATAGATTTTGATGAAAAATTTGCTCATGTTACAAGACTTGAAGCCATCAGAATTTTCTTAGCCTATGCAGCCCATGCCAATTTTAAGGTCTATCAAATGGATGTCAGGAGTGCCTTTCTAAACGGAGATTTGGAGGTGGAAGTCTATGTCAGTCAGCCTTCTGGTTTTGAAAACTCAAATTTCCCAGATTATGTCTACTATCTATTGAAAGCACTCTATGGACTGAAGCAAGCACCTAGAGCCAGGTATGACACTTTATCAAAGTTCCTTTTGGAAAATCACTTCACAAGAGGTACTGTAGATAAAACTTTATTCTTTAGAAATGTTAATGGCTCTAGTATACTTGTTCAAATTTATGTAGATGACATTATTTTTGGCTCTACAGATGAAAAAGTTTGCTAAATTGATGCAAAGTAAGTATGAAATGAGTATGATGGGAGAACTAACTTACTTTCTTGGTCTGCAAGTTAAGCAAGTTAGTGATGAAATATTCATTAGTCAAACTAAATACATTAATGATCTTTTAATGAAGTTTGATCTAATGGATTGCACATCTGCAAAAACTCCCATGGCCACTGCAACTAAGCTTGAATTAAACACTACTGAAAAGTATGTGGATATTTCAAGTTATAGGGGCATGGTTGACTCACTTCTGTACTTAACAGCTAGTAGGCCAGATATAATGTTTGCTACATATTTATGTGCTAGATTTTAGGCTGTCCTAGAGAATCTCACTTAGTAGCTATTAAGAGAATTTTCAGATATTTCAAGGCAACACCAAAACTTGGCATTTGGTACCCTAGAGATTCCGGTTTTGATCCAACTGGTTATTCAGATGCAGATTATGAAGGTTGTAGAATTGATAAAAAAGTACAACAGGAACCTGTCAATTTCTAGGAAACAAGCTTGCATCCTGGTTCAGTAAAAAGCAGAATTCGGTTTTTACATGTACAGCTGAAGCTGAATATATTGCTGCTGGCAGTTGCTGTGCACATATTTTATGGATGAAAAACCAATTTCTAGACTATGGTCTGCAAGTAGAAAGAATTCCCATTTTCAGTGATAACACAAGTGCAATTGCCATCACTGAAAATCCAGTACAGCATTCAAGGACAAAACACATAGACATCAAGTACCACTTCATAAGGGAACATGTAATGAATGGTACCGTGGAACTATATTTTGTTCCAAGTGAAAAGCAGCTTGCAGATATATTTACCAAGCCACTGGATGAATCCACCTTTTCAAGGTTGGTAAGTGAGTTAGGTATGCTAAATTATTCTTAAAATTTTTACAAATGTTTTGCAAGTTCTAATGCAGGCAGAAATTTAATTGATTTTTCAGTTTTGGATAAAATTTTGGCTAAGTCAAAATTTGCATCCCGACGGATGATCATTATCCATCGAGTTTGATCATCTGTCGGTATACAATTATCAAATAAAAAACAATTACTTTTCTGGAATATTTTATGACTCGACGGATAACTGATTTATCTTCATCCGTCAAATTGTCTTATTCTTAGCCGTTGATTCTCTGAACATTATCCATCGAGTATACTTACAGTTTGTAAGCATAGCACGACGGATAATTGAAGGAATTTTTACAGTTTATTTTTTAAACGGCTATTTTGGGCAATTCTTATTGGTTACTTTATTTTACTTTATTATTTTTGAGATAGTATAAAACCTTTATTCATTTCCATTACTTTTCTTTTATCATTCTCAAATCATCTGCTCTAAATTCTCTCTTTCCCTAAAGCAACTACCATCTCTATCTCTGTAATTTTCACTCTCTAACAATGGCACCAGTAGTCAAGATCATGTCACAAACTGGATACATCTATGAGGAAAATAACTTCACGGCTCTAGTAAACAAAGGGATTCAACATTCAAGTGACTACCACAAAATGATGGATTTTGTGAAGAACTGCAAACTCAGCTATGTAATGCTAGAATCACCCACCATCTTCTGTAAGGTTGTTGAAGAGATATGGACGACTGCTACATACAACTCTACTGATAAGATCATCACACTCACTATTAAAGGTAATGAATTCTGTATCAATAGTGATGGTATTAAAGCATGTTGCAAAATTCCTGATAATACTGTGACTTCACCACACACAGATACTGATATTGTTAATATGCTTAATTCCATGAACTATGCACTCTCTACTTCTAAGTTAAGTGATATTAGTAGGTTGGGTCTTAGGAAAGAATTGAGTGTTATGTGTGATGTAGTTACCAAGGTCTTTTATGGTAAAATCAGTAATTTTGATTCTGTCATGCTTAACATGCTTTACATGCTAATTACAGATAAGTTCTTTAATTTTAGTGATCTTGTTTTGTTTGAGTTGGGGTTTAAATTAGGGGAGTTAAACAAGAGGGGTAAAAATGTTTACTATGCTAGATTTTTCATGATGCTAGCTAACCACCTCTCTGAGGAAATTGTGCTTGAGAACCCAAACAACAAATTAGATTGTTGGGTTCAAGAGAGAAGAATTATTGCAGATTTAAACAGGGCAAACCATCACAAGGAGGTGCCACTCTTCTATTTTCCTGTAATGGAAGCACCTCAGATAAGTGAGCTAAGTTCATCTGTCCCTACTCTTCCAATTTCACAGATTTATTTGAATTCTAGTATCTTTTGATAAAACAACAGTGTGAGTAGCAATGGAGGCTTCAGTATCCTCTAATTGCTGATCTGGTTCTAGGTTCTGATCAACAGCCATATCCTGATACTCACCTATATTCTGATCATCAGCATCTGGATGCAGAGAAGGTGTAGTAGATAATTCGGGAGTTTGAGCAGCATCAGTGACATGTATTATTGATGGATTAGTTGCTGTTGGAGCCTCTAAGAGAATTACTTCAGGCACAACTAAGGTCTGAATATCAATATCAGCACTTGTGCCTGTATTAACAGGAGATACATATTTTCGAACAGGAGACACAGATGGTGTATTGGCCTTTTCAGGAACAGCTTCCTGAGATGGAGAAGTAGTGACTTTAGCAGATTCCTGTTCTTGTGAGATCAGAGATTCCTGATCTCCTTCCTTAGCTGCTGCTTCTTCATCATCTGAAACTGGCCTTTTTGCCCTCTGTTTCTTGTATCTCTTTGTAGATATGGATTCCTTGGGAGTTTCAGGTACAGTCATTCTTCTAAGCCTCTTGAGAAGCCTAGAGCCCCCAATTCCAGAATCCTTCTGAGAAGTCACTTTCTCAGCTTCTTTGACAACAGGTTCTGATGTAGAAACATGTTCCTCATTGTCTGACTCATCTCTCAAAGCAATCCTCCTTCTCTTTTGAGGTGTTTGAGGAACAGTCTTTTTCTTCTTAGACTTAGAAGATGAAGACTTCACAGTAGGTGCTGAGGATGAGGGTTGAACTGTCTGTGAAGTGGAGAGATAGGATTTGATATATTGCCTGAGGGTTGGTTGAGTAGTATGAGTGGTATGTGCTGATGGTTGTTGTGGTGTTTGGGAGGTGGTTGTTGGTTTGACATCAGGATAAACAGATCTATAGGAATCAGGATCAGCATTTACTAAGATCTGTTTTACAGACTGAGGAATCTGTAAAGGTCTAACCACTGATTTCTTAGTGTCAGCATTTACCAGGTCATTAAAGTAACATTTTGCAACTTTGAAAGGTGAAGTTGAGGTACTGGTTAGTTGAGGTTCATCAGTACAAAAAGTATATATAAGTTGACAGAATCTAGCAAAGTAGACAACATTCCTATCCTCTGTCATCCTATCCCCAATAAAACCTATTATAGCCGTTGCAAAATCAAAATAAGTTTGGTTTATAATGGCATACCCGATGTGCTGACTCATTATGGGGATGACATCAAAATTCGAACACTTGTTCCCAAAAGCTTTAGTGATGCAGTCGAAGAAGAAACTACATTCCCTTCTGATATGAGCCCGTTTCAACTGCCCAAGCTTTGCCAAACTCTGTTCATACCCCAAACTGGCCATTAACTCCTGAAGAGCCGATTCCTCTGGAATTGAAAAAGTACATCCTTCTGGGAGATGTAGAGCCTTGCGTATTGTACCAGGAGTGACGGCATATGGAGAATCACCCACTTCGAAAACAATACTAGGAGTACCATTTTGACCACCATTATCAAAGTTTCCAGTCCTCCAAAGTGTCAGAACTTGTTGGCTTGAGAATACTGAAGGTTGGGTCAATGCATACCCGATTTCACTGTGTGCAAGAAGATCTTGCACAAAATGCAATTCAGACGGAGCTTCAACATTATCAAGAATTGCAGCATAGTTGTTTGGAACAAATTTAGCTCCATCAATGATTAAATCCTTAGGTGCCATGAAATTAAGCGAGATGTATAAGTGCCTGTTAGGTGTTTGATAGAATGTCTATATGAAAAACCAACGTTAGAAGAAGAAAGAGAGTAAAAACAAATAGAGAGAAAAAGTGTGAAAGGAAATAAAAGATTAAAAAATCCTCTCTCTATCTTACTTATACTTTTGAAAAAAAATGTAACCGTTGGACACCTGTCAGACATGCAGTAAAAACGAACGGTTAATGGGCACGAGAAAACAGTAATCATTACTTACCCACTTGCAGTTTTTCAAGGAAAAATCGTTCCACTTACCAAGTTATTCCATTAATCAAGGTAAAACAGTTTTAATTCAAAATTGAAACTGTTCCCACTTATTTAATTATTTTTCACTGCAACATCAATATTCTGAAAAAAAATTTGAGTGAAAATGACCATAATAAATCAGACAAGCAAGTACTGATAAAATAAAATCAGAACTTAAATTAAAACAGAAATTATATGGTCATCAGAATATGAATATGTATCAGGATTTATCAATGCATTACAAAATATCTTAGAGACAAGATCTTGAACAAAAATAAATTTCATTAAGATATAAAGAGAATACATTCATAAAATTTAAATTACATCAGAACTTGTACAAGATTTCCCTAAGCTGCTAAACCTAACGTCAACAGCCTTTGTCCTAGCTCAAGAAGCAGGGCAAGGCTGATGATGAAGAGAAACAGGAAGAAGAAAATAAATCATTTCTTCTTCCTACTCTCGACAAACAGAATAACGAGTCGTATGATTCGCTCTTGCTGGCGGAGAGCTTCCAGCCTTTCCTCCTCCAATCGCTCCAGATGGCGATGGTAGTCCATGTAGAAGAACAGGAGGTGGGTGAGTACCTCCTGGGGAACGGAGTCCCATATCTCATCAGGAATGGCAGTAACGTGCCATTCCTGCTGCCAATCGGCACAGCTCAGCTCCATATTGAATGTTTCGTAGTTCAAAAATATATTGTAATTGACCATGGTGTTTTTGATATAAAGATTATGAAAGTGAGTTTGTGAGAAAAGATTTGATGGGAAGGCGGATGTGAAGTGGTTGCTTATATAGGCAAGAGAATGCCAGGAGACGCAAAGAAATTTAATGCTGACAGGTAGAATTAATTCTACCTCGTCTTCCCAGACTTGGAAAAAGAAAAACATTCTTTGGAAGGGAAGACATGGTTTAATACGTACAATAAACAAGTAAAAGTTGACTGCTCATGTACGAGTACCACTATCCCTAAATATAGTGACTGTTAATCTTCCACTTCAACATATTCAGGTTTGAACCGAGACTGTTTCCAAATTTTATCCACAAATAAGTCAAGGAAAGAATCAGACGTTAATATCAGAACTTAGACTTATATCAGAACTTAACGATCATCAGAACATAATTTCTTAACTCAAAAAATGAATGCCTATCTTAGTAAGTCCGCACACAAATTCTGATTTATATTCTTCAGAACATAATCATCAGAACATGCAATCAGAACTTGTCCTCAGAATTTATGCAATGTGACACAATGACTGTTCATCTAAAACAACATAGATCACCACAGTGATTTTCATCATTCATATGGAGTGTTTAGTGTGTGCATTAAGCTAAATATCAGACAAAAGAGTAAAGTCTGATTCACTTCAGTACATCTTAGAAATAAGGCATAACTAAAACTTTGCTAAAGAGCTGTCACTATTCTGAAACCTACTGTTGAATGAGTTCATGCTTGAGTCCATCTCAACTATTTTGTGCTAATTTTGTGCATATTTTAAATTCCATTTTACAGTGGCTTCTCAGTGTAAGTGAGTCACGACTGCGTATCAGAATTTAAGCTATTATCAGAGTATTTCTCCAGTAATCATAGAGTATGAAAAGTCACCAAGAAAATATTTTGCTTTTCTAATTCATATTTACTTAATACCAGCCATGCACTTGGGTCGTCCCTTCCACATTTTTTACTCTAGATCTCAAAGGAGTACCTGAATTTTAATCCTTGATTCTTTTGCTTTTTCTTTTGATAAGTGAGGTTTATCGGCACTTAGTACATTCAACAGATTTACTAGCATCAAAACTTAACAGATGAGAAGCAATATTCTAGTTTTTGACTTAGTAATAAGATAGACCAAGTAAACTCAACTAAGCTCAATTATCGGAATATGCTTGTGTCAATGGATTTCCACAGAAATAATTACTTCTTACATGGGATCCCTTGTTTATTGAAGACTACTAGGTCAACATCTAGCACAGTTATCCTCATAGGATTGAATAGTTACTTAAACAGACATATCACTATCAGAGTTTAGAAACATATATCAGACAACAGTCAGTACTTAAACACATTTTTCAATTAAGCACAGAATACACAAAGAGATTAAATTCTGTAAATACTGATTATAAAGTCTGATGCATCAGAACAAAACTAAGCAGATTTAGAGAAAGAACCTGATACCATTCCAAGTTCATTTACCAATCTTGTAAAATTAGCTTCACACAATGGTTTTGTGAAATATCTGCTAGTTGTTGATCTGTTGGAACAAAGTGCAATTCCACTGTACCTTTATCCACATGTTCCCTGATGAAGTGGTACCTGATGCTGATGTGCTTTGTTATAGAGTGTTGAACTGGATTACCTGTCATAGCAATAGCACTTTGATTATCACAGTAAATAGGGATTTTGAAATATGTTAACCCATAATCCAGTAACTGATTCTTCATCCAAAGAATCCGTGCACAGCAGCTTCCTGCAGCAATATATTCTGCTTCTGCAGTTGATGTGGAAATTGACTTTTGTTTCTTGCTAAACCAAGAAACCAATCTGCCTCCAAGAAGTGGCAGCTTCCACTTGTGCTTTTCCTGTCAATTTTGCAACCTGCAAAATCTGCATCTGAGTAACCTATTAGTTTAAAATCTGATTCTCTGGAATAACACAATCCCAGATCAGCTGTGCCTTTAAGATACTTGAAAATTCTTTTCACAACTGTTAAGTGAGGTTCTCTTGGATCTGCTTGAAATCTTGCACAAAGACAAGTAGCATACATGATATCAGGTCTACTAGCAGTTAGATAGAGTAGAGAGCCAATCATACCTCTGTAATCAGTAATATCTACTGATTTACCAGTATCCTTATCCAGTTTTGTTGCAGTGGCCATGGGAGTGGATGCACTTGAACAATCTTGCATTCCAAATTTTTTCAGCAAGTTTCTGGTGTACTTAGTTTGACAAATAAAAGTGCCTTCTTCATTCTGCTTGACTTGAAGACCCAGAAAATAGCTAAGTTCCCCCATCATACTCATCTGATACCTTGACTGCATCAGTTTGGCAAACTTCTTGCAAAGTCTGTCATTTGTAGACCCAAAAATGATATCATCAACATAAATCTGGACCAGAAGTAAGTCCTTTCCATGGTTGAGGTAGAACAATATTTTGTCTATAGTTCCTCTGTTAAATCCACTTTCCAGAAGAAACTGAGCTAAAGTCTCATACCATGCTCTAGGAGCTTGCTTGAGTCCATAAAGTGCTTTATCAAGCCTGTAGACATAATCTGGATGTTTGGAATCTACAAAGCCTGGAGGTTGTTCAACATATACTTCCTCCTCCAATTCTCCATTGAGAAAAGCACTTTTCACATCCATTTGAAAGACAGTAAACTTTTTGTGAGCAGCATAAGCCAAAAATATCCTTATGGCTTCTAACCTAGCAACTGGTGCAAATGTTTCATCATAATCAATTCCCTCATGTTGAGAATATCCTTTTGCAACCAGCCTTGCCTTATTCCTTGTAATTATGCCATCACTGTCAGTTTTGTTTCTGAATACCCACTTTGTACCAACAACAGATCTATTCTTTGGTCTTGGCACTAGGGTCCAGACTTTGTTTCTTTCAAATTCATTTATCTCTTCCTGCATTTCTTGCACCCAATCAGCATCTTGAAGAGCTTCTTCCACTTTCTTTCGCTCAGTC
Source organism: Apium graveolens (assembly GCF_009905375.1). Lineage (NCBI taxonomy): Eukaryota > Viridiplantae > Streptophyta > Magnoliopsida > Apiales > Apiaceae > Apium > Apium graveolens. The sequence goes on from NW_027419249.1 coordinate 53,745, forward strand.
TGAGAGAGAAAAGAATTGTAAAGACATTCGTTTGAAGTACCTGTTCTAGTTCTGACACCTGCATCAGGATTTTCAATTATCAAATCAGGTGTATGTGATTTAGTCCATTCCTTGCAGATGGAAGGTTTTCTCTAGAACTAGATGCTCCCCCATGATCCATGCTGTCTTCATTTCATTTTTTGATGCTCCCCCTGAAACTATGCTCTATGAGTTGGATTCTTCAGAATTTAAATTTTCAGAACTATCAGAACTTGGCTTATCAGGACTTGACGGATCAGAACTTGAAGAGCTAGATGTATGTTCTGATGCTTCTTGAGATGTGGTATGTTCTTGAGTATGCTCCCCCTGCATAGGTGCATCTTCCTTTGGCGTAGTCACCACAGTTTCAATAACATCAGAGTTTAATCCATCAGAGTTTACAGTATCAGGACTTAGACTGTCAGGATTTTCAGTCTCAGAATTTGAGTCTTCATTTTCAAATCTCAGCTGATCATGGTCAATAAAATCTTCAAGACCAGTAATCTTCTTGTCATCAAAAGAGACATTGATAGATTCCATGACCACTCTTATTCTCAAATTATAGACTCTGAAGGCTTTTGTGGAAAGTGGATATCCAATAAAGATTCCTTCATCAGCTTTTAGATCAAATTTGGATAGCTGTTCAGGATGAGTCTTGAGAACAAAACACTTGCATCCAAATACATGAAAGTACTTCAGATTTGGCTTCTTTTTCTTCACCATCTCATATGGTGTTTTTCCTTGCTTGTTAATGAGTGTTGCATTTTGAGTAAAACAAGCAGTCTGCACAGCTTCAGCCCAGAAATAGGTTGGAAGCTTTGCTTCTTCAAGCATTGTACGTGCAGCTTCAATGAGAGTTCTATTCTTCCTTTCAACAACTCCATTTTGCTGTGGAGTTCCAGCAGCAGAAAATTCATGCATAATTTCATGGTTTTTACAGAACTCTTCCATTATCAAATTCTTGAACTCAGTGCCATTATCACTCCTTATGATTTTCACAGAATCTTTGACCAATTTATCCAGATGTTTGACATGATCAATCAAGATAGATGCAGTTTCACTTTTTGTGTGCAAGAAATACACCCATGTGTATCTGGTGAACTCATCCACTATGACCAACGCATATTTCTTCTTTGCAATAGACATGACATTCACTGGACCAAATAGATCAACATGTAGTAGATGATAAGGCTCAAGAATTGATGATTCAGTCTTGCTCTTAATGAAGATTTTCTTTGTTTGGCCTTCTGACAAGAATCACAAAGGCCATCAGGAGCAAATACTGACTTTGGCAGTCCTCTCACAAGATCTTTCTTGACCAGCTCATTTATATTGTTGAAATTTAAATGAGAGAGTTTCTTGTGCCTATTCCAGCTTTCTTCAATTGATGCTCTACTCATCAGACAGATTGCAGAACCATCAATACTTGTTGAAAGCTTAGCTTCATAAATGTTACCACGCCTGTATCCTTTCAGAACAACTTTGCCTTTATATTTACTCATAACTTCACAGTGTTCTTCAAAGAAATCAACATGATAACCTCTGTCACAGATTTCACTTATACTCAGCAGATTGTGTTTAAGTCCTGAGACCAGAGCTACTTTTTTAATGATGACATTCCCAAGATTGATATTTCCATATCCCAATGTTTTTCCAATGTTGCCATCTCCATAAGAAACACTTGTGCCATCTTTCTCCACAAAGTCTGATAGCAGGGCCTTATTTCCAGTCATATGTCCTGAATATCCACTGTCCAAAACTAGAATATTTTTCCTGTTGCCCTGCAATCACAAAGACCACTAATGATTAGTTTTAAGGACCCAGACTTGCTTGGATCCTTTGGTCTTATCAAGTTTGTTAACATTTGCAGCGGATTTAGCATCAGAGTTTATGTTAACAATTTTCTTATCAGAACTTACACTATCAGACTTTGAATCAGAATTTACACTAGAAGGAACAATGGAAACTTTCTTCAAAGAAGGTTTTATTTGATAATAATCATAGTACAAACTATGATATTCCTTACAAGTATAAATGGAATGCCATAAACTACCACAATGAAAACAAGAATTTTGTGGTTTATATCTAACAGACTGACTCTTAACTCCTGACTTTGAAGGTAAGGAGTTTATGTTCTTATTCTTCCTGCAAAAAGAAGCCAGATGGTTAGAACTTCCACAGTTATGACACGTTTTCCTAGGAGCATTCAGGAACAGGCTTATAATTATTGCTTTTATTCACACCTTCCTTTCCATTCCTATTTTTCCTAGGTGATTTTACCTTGTTTGCATTCTTAACATCTTTCAGCTTATGCTTAAGCTGCTTCTTAGTCATTAAGCCTATGTTTACTTCAGCTGTCTTTTCCTGTTTTAGTTTGTCAGAAGTTAATTCCACTTTAACTTCTGATTTCTCATTATCAGACTTTACAGTTACAAACTTAACAGGTTTTAACTTTGGCTTTTGCTTAACAATAACATGCTTAATTTTTACAGTTCCTTTATCATTCTTATCCTCTCCATAACCTAAGCCCTCTTTCCAATTTTCACTACTTAGCAAATTTTGAGTTGTTCTGCCAGAGTTAGTCCAAGTCCTGATAATCTCTCTTTCCTTTTCTAACTCAGTTTTTAGAGATTCATTCATTTTTAGCACTTCATCCCTAACATAAAAAGCATCATCTCTATCCTTCTGAGTTTGATGGAACATAACTAACTCTTTTTCTAAGAATCATTTCTTTCTTAAAAGCAAGATTTTCAGAAGTTAATCTTTCACATGTTAAAGTTTGATCTCTATAACTAACAAACATGGTTTTAAGATATCTTCTCAACTCATTAATATCATCAGTATGAAAAGCATAAGTAGTTGAGGTACCTTTGTTTCAGCAGCTTCAGAACTGCTCTCAGCACTTTCTTTATCAGCATTTGCCATCAAAGCATAGTTCTCCTCACTTTCAGAGTCTGAGGTGTTTGTCCAGCTTTTCTTCTTTGTGACAAGAGCCTTGCCTTTGTCACCCTTCACTTTCTTGCAATCAGGAGATATGTGGCCTTTCTCACCACAGTTATAGCATTTGACCATTGGTAATAATCTCCTCTATCAGGACTTTCCTCCTCTGCCCTCAGATCTTCTAAATTCTTCTTATCAGAACTTGTGCCTTTCCTGGAAACTCTTTCCCTTCCTGAACTTCCTGTATGCAATCTTTGTGATCCCTTTTCACCATAAGAGCACACAGCTTCATATCTCCTCATCCAGCATCAGTCTCAGGCAAGCTTTCAGAATCTGAGTCATCATCACTTTCAGAAACTTGATGACTCAGTATCAGACTTTGTGAAAAGAAGCTTTACCCTTGTCTTTCCTTGAGGTAGCTGCCTTGGGGGATTCTTCTTCAGCCTTAAGAGCAACTGTCCTTGACTTTCCTCCTTTCCTCTTGCTTCTTTGTTCTATCTCAAGTTCATGAGTCTTGAGCAGTCCATAAATTTCATCAAGAGTTGTTTCATCAAGATTTGTAGTTGTCTCTTATTGTTGTTGCCTTCAAAATCCCAGGCATTCAGGAAGAGCTAACAGGAATTTAAGGTTTGAATCTTCAAGATCATACTCCTTATCAACCAATGACAAATCATTCAAGAGTTTGACAAATCTATCATATAAATCAGTCAATGACTCATTAGCCTTTGAGTCAAAGTGTTCATACTCTTGAGTGAGTATTGTCTTCCTGTTCTTCTTAATTGTATCAGTTTCCCTGACACCTTATTTCCAGAGCATCCCATATCTCCTTAGCAGTCTTGCAGTTAATTACCCTGTTTGACATTACATTATCAATGGCACTATGCAGTAAGTGTCGTACCTTAGCATCCTTAGCAATTGATGCGATATCTTCAGCAGTATAATCACTCTTCTCCTTTGGTACTATCTTTGCTGCTTCACCTGTAACGCAACAGCGAGCTTGGTTGGTTTGTGAGGCCCTTCCTTGATTCTAATCAAGATATTCTGGATCTGTTGCTTCCAGGACATGGTCATCCTCACCTTCCATATGGTATATTCAGATTGTCTCAGTATGGGAACTCTGATGGTCTCATACCGACTTTGAATTTGTGTCTTTGGTGGTTCTTCAGTTTTGGTAGGCTTAGTTGGAGTTCTGTGGCAGACATGATTGTGTTTGGATCTTAAACTGTATGTGCGTTTACAGATCGGCTCTGATACCACTTGTTTGGTCACCACACACTGTAGAGGGGGTGAATACAGTATAAAGTACTATCAAATCGAACTGTTAACTATCTCAAGTAACAGAAAACAACACTTTTATTGAAATAATTAACTCTGTTACAGTATGGAACTGTTACCTCTCATGATATGAATAATTATCACAAGAGCTGCTAGGGTACAATGAATAATCTTCTCAAATATGATAACACTTATAGTGTAAACCTATGTCTGTGTTTATATACTACACAGTTACAAGGATAATCTCTAATTGATATGGAATATAATTCTGCTTCCTAAAATATATCAATCAGATATCTTTTCTTCCAAGTATTATATTCTTCATAGAATTCCTTCTTCATGCATATCTCTTCTTATGTTTATCTCGATCTCTTTTCTTCAATCAGCTACTGTGCTTATCTGAACGTCCTTCAGCACTTAAGTTCTGATATCCATCTTCCTGATGATTATCATCCTGATAATATAAGTACTGATATCCTTAAGTCCTGACTTCCAGTAAGTACTGATTTATCCTGTTTAAGTAAGATCTGAAAACTAAACATAAATCATATTAGCCATGACATTATCAAATATATCTAACAAAATATTTCTAGCAATAGTTATTATAATTATATAACAAGAAAAAAATAGATTAACAATTGAACCTCAAAAGGTATACCTGCCCTAACATCACAAGCTCCTTTGACCATTGAACAAAGCTACCCACTGCATTTCCTATGGTCTCATGTTCGTCACATGGCACAGGAAGTGGTGTTAGTTGATATTCAGCTAAAACTTCATCAACATATACTTTGACATTTTGGGATGCAATCGGGTTATTATGAATCATATTCCCCTGACTATTTGTTGGAAAAATAGTCCCTCTTGCCACAACAACTCTTCCTTTCTGTGTATGTATCACAAAGATGACAAAGCGTCGGAACCTGCATCATAAATTACAAAGAATGTATTGGAGGCACGTGTTCAGCAAAGTAAAAAGAAAAATTATACAAAAGTACCTGGAGATTTGACAAATGATCTTCCCGATCCACTAACTGACAACTACTTCGAACAACTTCATTTTTCTGTGTACCAACATTATTGACAAAATTAACATTAGGGAGTGACATGCCCATCTGCTTCAACTGGTTAAAAATACCATCCAGTTTTGAATTCATAATTTCAATCATCCTGTCCTCGCACTCCTTCTAAACCTTTTTGGTGATTTCTTGTGTAATTGTAGCCAACTCATCGAATGAAACAACCCCACTATGTTTGTTTTTCCCTGATCCAAATACGTCTCGAATTTCTGCTCCTCCACCGACCCCCTAACACGTCCTTCATGCTCCTTACAGCCAAGTGCACACGACAATACATCATCGTGGCCTTGTGGAGTCTATAACCCATCTGAAACTGCCCTATTTAACTCTTCCTGTTTTATAACATCAAAAGAAAAATATATTTTTATAGCTTCATTAATATTATGGGTAATGTGATTAGAAAATAAACAAGTAATTTACCATATTCTCATACACCTCCTTTGTCTTTTCATTTGGGAAGTAGTAACCTCCATCTTCTTTAGGTTTAGTACGTGCTCTAACCCAATCATAACCACGCCTCGTACGCTCACTTGTTATAATTGATGGATCAACAGATTCAGAGTCATTCAAAGAAGTGATAGGGTCATCAACACACCACTTGCTAGTTTTTCCCGCATATCCACCAGGCCCAAGATAATGCACATGTTCATTATGTGATTGACTTACTTTCGCTTTATCACTTATCTCCTGAAAAAAGAATTGTTAGTCTAGGGGTTGCAATTTTAATTGAATTGGTATAATCTCTTAGATACTGACTCTTTTTTACCTTAAACTCTTCACTTTCACGCCTCTTATTGAATATTTTCCATATCTCCTCGCTAATATATTTATATTTTTCAAATGGATCCTTCCCTGTGCGCACATACTTCCTAGTCAACTTACCCTTGAATTCCCTCCAGCTCTTTCTAAGACATTCTTCTTACGCGACTCATCAAGTTTCCAACGATTCTGAAAATAATGAAATAATTACAAATTAATGAGAGTGTTCCATCCACTTATAGCATTTACATATTTACTTAAAATATAAACCAAAAGTTGGTGCTTTTGTACAGTTCTGACTCTAGAGAGAATGATAATGTATTATGTACTAGATTACTGTTCAGTAAAACTTGAACACTGTTCTTGCATTTCCGTCTCTGTACAATGTAAGCTAATTAAATCAGACACTAATAAGAGATTATAATTTAATAAGATAATTTTTTTATATAAAAATTTGAAGTCTACAAGGAATTTTGAAAGAAAAATAAAAAATATTAAAAATAAAAATTATTAAATAACTTTACAGTAGGAAAAAATCTACATTAAAATTACTCTAATTATGCAACTAGATTGTAAAACTGATAATAACTTTACAGTTGTTAGATTGGTCTTTTCTAGGTTTTCTCTTACAGGTCTAATAAAAAGATGAATTCTTATATGCCAAAAAATAAAATAAAATACCTTGATATCATCCCAAATTGCTTCTTTCAATCCTTGATTAACTACATCCCAGCTCTCGATATTAATATCAACTTGGAATTGAACTACCGTTCCTACGTAAATCCTAAATCTTTAAGCATATCCCCAATTGGGTCACCATACTTATTGAACAAATGCTACACTCGAAATCTCGGTTCAACATTCTTTTTTTTTAATTTTTTTGCAAATTGTTGGACCTCTTGTCCGTTTCTTGGAAACTTCAGTAGAACCATGCTCTGTATTTTCTTTATCCATAGAAAATGTTGCAATATAAACAATTTTATGAATGAAAACTAAGAGAAACAGAGATATGCTGGAACTCACTATTTTATTTCAAAGAGAACATAACATGTAAATAGAAAGAGCGTACAAAAGATAAGCTGGAAAATAGGAACTAATGCAACAGCTTCCTAATAACAATATGCCACTACGGATTATTCCACTACTTCTCCTACAAACATGCTAATGCTGAATGACCAAGTCCCATGTATCAAACAGTGCTGCAAACCAGCAACACCAGCAACAAAATAAAACACCTTGGCAAATATAGTTTAGATTAATAATGCCAACAAACTCCCCCTTAATCTAAACTTGCACAGACAGATCCTTCAAGCCAAGTAAGTCTCGCATTTTCTCGAACTTGAATGCTGCAAGAGATTTCGTCAACACGTCTGCTCTTTGCTTCTCTGAGCTAATATGCTTCACCAGAATATCTCCCTTCTCGACACATTCTCGAATGAAATGATAGCGTATATCTATATGCTTGCTCCTTCCGTGAAATACCGGATTCTTAGCTAGATCAATAGCCGACTTATTGTCTATATACAACACCACAGGCCAAGACTCTCACCTGTGATTTTGGACAGCAAATTCTTCAACCATATTGCCTGGCATGCTGCAGCTGTAGCAGCCATAAATTCAGCTTCACACGAACTAAGAGCAACACATTTCTGTTTTTGTGAAACCCAAGTTATCAGACTCTCATTCAGGTAAAACACCATGCCTCCAGTGCTCTTACGATCTACCAAGTTCCCAGCCAAATCACTGTCTGTATATCCTGTCAGAATGTTGTTACCACTGTTTTTGTATATACAAGCCCGTAGTTCAAAGTTCCTCGCACATATCGAAGCACACGCTTTGCAGCATTTAGATGCATTGTAGTAGGCTTCTCCATGAACCTACTAATTATTCCAACGGAATAAGCAATGTCTGGCCTGGTGTGAACCAGGTAACGCAGACCACCAATCAAGCTTTTATAAAAAGTCGCATCTACCTCCTTTCCCCCTTCATCCTTAGTGATAACTTCTTTGGGATCCATGGGGTACCTTGTTGGGTTACACTCTGCTAATCCCGCTTCTCCAGAATTCTCTTGGCATATGCCGTCTGTCTTAACTCTATATGTCCCATGCTTTGCTTTACCTCAATACCTAAATAGTGAGACAATAAACCCAGGTTGCTCATGTCGAATTTTTGATTCATCTGCATTTTAAAATCTTCAATGACTGACTTGCTGGTTCCGATTATCAAGAGATCGTCGACATACACAACTACTATCAACGTCTCCTTCTCAATTCTTTTGGTATAAACGGCGTGCTCGTGTGGACATTTAGTGAAACCAAGCTCCTCTAGGCATTTATTTAATTTCGAGTACCAGGCCCTGGGCGCATGTCGAAGCCCGTACAGAGCCTTATGAAGCTTATACACCAAATGTTCTTCCCCCTTCTTAACGAACCCTTCTGGTTGAGACACGTACACCTCCTCTTCAATCTCACCATTTAAAAATGCCGTCTTTACGTCGAGGTGATGAACTTCCCAACTATGTTTAGCAGCAAGAGCGAGTAGTAGTCGCACTGTTCCAATCGAGTCACTGAGCAAAAATCTCTTCGAAATCAATTCCTTTCCTCTGTACATAACCTTTTGCAACAATTCGTGCCTTGTGTTTTACTATATTACCAGCTGTATCTTTCTTTAACTTGAACACCCACTTCAAATTTATTGCCTTTTGTCCAGGTGGCAACGTTGTCAAGCTCCAGGTTTTATTCTGTCCGACTGACTCCAGTTCATTCTTCATAGCTTGTTTCCACAGTCTATCCTTGGATGCCTGTGCGTAATTTATTGGCTCATCTGCTGCTACGAAAAATAACTCATCATCCTCCAATTCTATGTGTTCAGCATCAGCATATATATCTGAGAGAGACCTGTATTTATGGGGTGCACTACTCGAGTCCGTTTCTGTATTTGACACTTGAGAATTTGTTGAAGATAAGGATTCTACTGATGCATCAGAACTCGAATCATACTCTGACTCTCTTGAGTTACCCACTTCATCACTCAACGTGTTGTCTTCACCTCCTGTTTCATTATCTCGAGATTCACCAGACCCCAGCCCAAACACTACGAAATTTCCTTCATCAGATTTTTCACTCTCAGAATCACATGCCCAGCCCACGACCTTGTTTCCTCAAAAATCAAGTCCCTGCTTACGTGCACCCTTTTGTTAACTGGATCATAAACTCTATACGCCTTGGTTCTGGGTTCTTTCCCTAAGTGTACTACCACCTTGCTTCTGTCATCTAACTTCTGCAAATTAACATTAGGAATACGCATATAGCTATACATCCAAACACACGTACATGTCCTATATACGGTTTTTCACCAGACCACGCCTCAAATGGAGTAATTCCTGACACTGCTCTAGTAGGCAAACGATTTAACAAATAAATGGCATGTCGGATAGCCTCACCCCAAAAATAACTTGGCATCTTCATCTTCCCTTAAGCAAGCTTCTTGCCATCTCGATCAGAGTTCTGTTACGTCGCTCAACCACTCCATTTTGTTGGGGTGAATATGGTGCCGTGAAGTGGCTGTTTATTCCATTATCTTCACAATAATTCAAGAATTCCTTGGAGCAAAATTCACCTCCTCGGTCCGTTCTAAAAGTCTTGATTTTTCTCTCCTTACCATCTTCAACTAAGGCCTTAAAGCGTTTGAATGCTTCAAATGCCTCATTCTTTGCCTTTAACAAATAAGCCCACATCACACGACTATAATCATCAACCAATAAAATACGTACCTATTTCCAGCTGTTGTTGAAGGCGTGATTGGCCCACACAAGTCATCATGCACCAATTCTAACTCCTTGCTTGCACTGTAATTGCTTTGTTGAGGAAATGATTTTCTGATTTGTTTCGACATTAAACACCCAGTACATACCCCCTTCAAATGTTTAACTTTGGCAGCCCTGCACCATCTGTCTCTTTCCCATCTCTTGCATTGCATTAGCATTTACATGACCGAGTCTTGAGTGCCATAGCCATTCTTGGCCTTGAATTCCTTCCGAGAGTAAACAACCTGCATCTCCAGTATTAATTATAATCTTATATAATCGATTCAAGGACCTTTTTACA